>NC_088345.1:42437500-42632500 GCF_036884655.1 Musa acuminata AAA Group
ACTATGGCATCTAAGGAGGTAATAAATGCTAAATTCGAAGCCTTGAAGGCGCGAATGAAGGATAAGATTCGGACGCTCTTTACCGAACTCAGATTGGGCCGACCACTAAGCCCGAAAAAATCATATCACGGAGAGAGCTTTGCCCAATCGCACCAGGCTCGAAGAGATGAGTTCCAAGGGAGGGGAGGCTCTATGACTGAACCCAACTATCCATGCATGAGAGTGGACTTCCCTAGATGGGAAGAAGGAGACCCGATTGGTTGGATCTCGCGCGCGGAGCGATATTTTCAGTACCACAAAACCGCGGATGCATCTATGGTGAAAATTACAGCTATACATCTTGAAGGGGATGCTATACAGTGGTTTGACTAGTTTGAACATACTTATGGAGTCCTTTCATGGCAACAATTCAAAGAAGGACTGCTGATCCGTTTCAGACCAACCGATTACGAGAATATTGATGGACAACTAGCAAAGATCCGACAAACTTCCACCATTCAGGAGTACCAAACCAGGTTTGAAAGGTTATCTAATCAAACTCATGATTGGTCTCAAAAATAGCTATTGAGGACCTTCATTGAGGGCTTGAAGCCGGAGATCCGAGGAGAAGTTAAAGCACGACAACCGTATACGCTTATTGCAGCCATCTCTTTCGCACGACATTAAGAGGAGCAATTGAACCATGAAGCTCGGAGGACTATGGTCGCTCCTCAACCAGTAATATTGAAGCCCTCAGCCCCCCCTACTATTGACCAAGTCCCTACACCAAAGAGGTTAACAAGAGAAGAGCTTCGGGAGCGATATGCGAAGGGGTTATGTTGGCATTGTGACGAGCCGTGGAGCTGTGAGCATCGCTGTAGTAAAGGAGGACTTCTTATGATTGAACCGATAGAAGAAGAGGTCATTGAACATTCAGAAAAGAGCCTTGAACATGAAGAAAAAGATGCAGAAGAAGAGCCACAATCGACCGAAGTTACGGTACATACACTAGCTGGCTACTCAAACCCGCAAACGATGAAAGTTGGAGGCCTTTTCAAACAACAACCGATCACTGTTCTCATCGACACGGGCAGCACTAATAACTTCCTAAACAGTAAGGTTGCTGTCCATATAAACTTACCTATTGAGAATTGCAGCAGGTTTGTCGTTAAGGTCGCCAACGGACGGATTTTGAAGTGTGATCATAGGTGTCCGCAGGTGAAACTATTGCTGCAGGACCAAGAGATAATTGCAGATTTCTTCCTCCTCCCTCTTGATGATCATGAGGCCATACTCACAATTAAATGGTTGATGACATTAGGTGATATTTCTTGGAATTTTATGCGACTATTTATAAAATTTTACAGTAAGGAGAAACAGGTGATACTACATGGGAAACGTGAGGGCGACGTAACGATGATTTGCACACAACAAATGGAGAAGGTTTTGCCTAAAGCATGCAGGGGCTTTTTGGTACAACTTGAGCAGCAAATTAAAGGAGAGCCAATAGAATTTGAAGTTCCAAACCTATTTCCTTTGCTTGCTGAATTTTCAGATATATTTGATGAGCCGCACAACCTACCTCTTACTCGTCGGCATGATCATTGTATAATGATTTTTTCAGTCAAATCTCCAGCAAATACTCAGTCATATCGATATCCACATCTTCAGAATGATGAAATAGAAAGGATTTTAAAAGAGATGCTTGAAACAGGAGTTATTCAGCCAAGTTGCAACCTCTACTTTTCACCGGTGCTCATTGTATACAAGAAGGACGGAACATGGCGAATATGCGTTGATTACCGAGCTCTCAATGGCATAACCATCAAGAACAAATACCTTATTCCAATAGCAGATGAATTGCTAGATGAAAGGGAGCACAAATCTTCACAAAGCTGGACCTTCGATTTGGGTATTATCAAATACGAGTGTATGAAGAAGTCATACCGAAAACCACCTTTCGAACACATAACGGCCACTACGAATTTTTACTTTCTTCAACAAAAGGTAAAATATCTTGAGCATATCATATCAGAGGAATGTGTGACGGTGGACCCCTTCAAAATTGAAGCAATGCAAAACTGGCCTACCCCGAGGAACATAAAATTGCTACATGGCTTTTTGGGTTTAACAGGCTACTACCGTAAGTTCGTGAAAAACTATGGAAAGATCAGTGCACCACTTACTTCCTTACTGGAAAAAGATGTCTTCTAATTGTCGGACAGAGCCTCCACTGCCTTCGACAAACTTAAGGCAGCCATAACGACGATGCCGGTGCTAGCGCTACCAGATTTCAACCGACCCTTCATCATTAAGTCCGATGCATCTGGAGACAAAATGGGAGACGTTCTCATGCAAGATGGTCGACCACTCACATACATTAGCAAGACATTGTCTCCCCCCTATCAAAACATGTTAACATATGATAAGGAGATGCTCGCCATTATGCACGCAGCAACGAGGTGGAGATCATATTTGATCAGGCGATACTTTTAAATCAAGACCGACCATAAAAGCCTAAAATATCCCTTGGAGCAGAAGATATCTTCCCCTAAGCAGCAAAAATGGGTAACAAAACTTCTTGGATTTGATTATGAAATAACTTACAAAAGGTGGAAAGAGAATGTTGTTGCAGATGCGCTTTCGCAGCTACTTGAGCAAGCTGAATTTTCGGTCGTTTTATTTCCAACCAGCGACTTCCTTGAGGATATTAAGATGGAATGGCAGGAAGATTCGAAGACCAGTAAGATACAAAAAAAATTAGAGGAAGCACCAAGCTCCGTGGCTCATTACATTCGGGACTCAAAAGAATTATGCTATAAGGAGTACGACATATCACCCACAAACCAACAGCTAGACGGAAGTTTTAAATAGGTGCTTGGAGACAGCCCAAAGCCACCCACCAAATATGGCTACCCAAAGAGAACTCCAGACCTAGCCAAGTGCCATTATTGATCGACGGATCGTGACTCGACGACGACGACCCACTAATGAAGTGCTAATACAATGGGCGAACCTACCAATAGAAGATGCCACTTGGGAGAACTATGATGACTTGAAGATCAAATTCCTAGAATTCACGAATCATCAGCCTCGAGGACAAGGCTGATTTGAAGAGGGCGGGTCTGTTAGGACTCTAGCTTGGAGAGTCCTAATTGAGAGGGACATTCTATTAGGACTCTAGCTAGGAGAGTCCTAATTAAGAGGGGCATTCATGTAGGAGGTTTTTTCTTAGAGAAGAATTAGGAGTTGTAAGGGAATAAGAGTCTTGAGTAGGAGTCCTATTAGGAGTTGGTTAGAAGTAAGAGTCTTAAGTAGGAGTCATATTAGGAGTTAGGGCTTAAAAGCCCTATAAATAGCCATGTATTCCTTCTCTTTTCTTAAGAAATAGATGAATCTTTTCTGCAGCCTTTGAGCAGCAACTTGGAGGGAGGAACCCCTATAGAGTTCCAAGGAGGCCGATCTCCTAAAGAGATCAACCCAAGTTTAGAATCTGCAAGGGTTCTAACATCCCCTCCGTTGAAGGAGACAGAGAATTAGGGTTCGATTCTGATCGCATAATGCTCGATGACACGTTAAAGTTTGTTATGAACATTACATTGTGTTGTCCTCTTTGCTACGATTCATTTTCCACGTTAAAGTTTGTTATGGACACTTGTTTGCGGCAAATTGTTTGTTAACTCATGCAAAACCTTTGATCCTGGATTAGTAATTAATTTTCTTTTGAAGGATTTCCAATCTATCAAGTATATTTCACTATTTTTTCTCCCTTTGTGCTTTTCCATTGTTTCAGTTTCCTTAAGTATTAATCATAAAACTCTTTTTTATTTGTTTCAGATTGCTTAGTAATCAAACATAAAACATGAAAAGATAGTGGTGAAATATATAATTAACAATGACAAGATTTATCTCTAGCCCTCTTATAATTGACAATGAAAAGATAGTACTAATACTGATTGAATTGGATTATATATATATATATATATATATATATATATATATATATATATATATATATATATATATATATATATATATATATATATATATATATATAAAAGATGTGGCATAATGATAGACTAAAAAGTTCATATTGTTGGGAATATAATCCAATGCAATCAGTATTAGTACTATCTTTTCATTGTCAATTATATATATATGGAGCCACTTGCAGGACGGATACATGATTGGGTATTCACCCCCACAAGAGATCGATTAGATCGAACTAAAATTAAGAGGATTAGCGAAAACACGTTATATGTAGGTTTGTGCCTCATAGCGAACGAATTATTTTCTCCAACCAAGATAGGATTTGCAATGACACTTATGATTGGAAGCAGCACGGAGCTCGCAACGGACCCACTTGTTGGGCCGACCGTGACTCCAATCATAGGAAAGGTGCATAATCCGGGTATCTGACAACGCAAGTGGTAGATTTAATCGAATTAAAACTAATCATCATTAAGGAGAGGGATTAAGGATATTACATAGAGAACATTACGTATTTATCGTTTTGCCTCGCAACGGACGGATCCTTTTCTTCTAGCGTTTCTGATCCCTCTTGCTCTCTCTCTCTCGTTTTCCCCCTCCGTCGAAGGAGACGGAGAATTAGGGTTCGATTCTGATCGAATAATGCTCGATAACTCGTTAAAGTTTGTTATGAACATTACATTGTGTTGTCCTCTTTGGTATGATTCATTTTCCACTTTGATGGTATCAAATTTCAGTAAGATATAATTGTGCAGGAATTTAGAATCAGGATTATCTATGCCTGGACACTTGTTTGCCGCAAATTGTTTGTTAACTCATCCAAAAGCTTTGATCATGGATTAGAAATTAATTTTCTTTTGAAGGATTTCCAATCTATCAAGTATATTTCACTATTTTTTCTCCCTTTGTGCTTTTCCGGTTGTTTCAGTTTCCTTAAGTATTAATCATAAAACTCTTTTTTATTTGTTTCAGATTGCTTAGTAATCAAACATAAAACATGAAAAGATAGTGGTGAAATATATAATTAACAATGACAAGATTTATCTCTAGCCCTCTTATAATTGACAATGAAAAGATAGTACTAATACTAATTGAATTGAATTATATATATATATATATATATATATATATATATATATATATATATATATATATATGAGGCATGATAAACTAAAAAGTTCACGTTGTTGGGAATATAATCCAATTCAATTGGTATTACTTTTTTTTATAGTCAATTATATATATATAGAGCCACTTGTAGGACGGATAGATGGGTCTCCACCCCCGTCTGAGATCGATTAGATCGATCTAAAATTAAGTGTATTAGCGAAACTAATCATCATTAAGGAGAGGGATGAAGAAGATTACACATTACGTATTTGTCGTTTTCCCTCGCAGCGCACGGATCCTTTTCTTCGAGCGTTTCCGATCCCTCTTTCTCTCTCTCTCTCTCTCTCGTTTTCCCCCTCCGTTGAAGGAGACGGAGAATTAGGGTTCGATTCCGATCGCATAATGCTCGATGACTCGTCCGGCTTTGGCGACGGGGATCGCTGCTGGTGGTGGTGGTTATGGGTGCACGCTACCGTCTTCCTCCTCCGCCCTCTCCTTGCCGTCTCCTTCGTCCTGTCCTTGATTCTCCTCAGTTAGCTCTAGTCCACGAAACCCTAGATCCTCTCTGTCTTCTCGATTCCTGTTTGACCTCAGCTTCGATTCTTCTGCAGGTTGGTTCGTGGCGTGGAAGACGGTGTTGATTCACGTTCCGCTGGTGCAAGAGATCTGCGGCCTCCGGAAGAAGCCTGCGAAGCCCAAACCCCGCGACACTCACCGCCTCACCCGATTGTATAACTCCAATCCCGCTCTAAGGTTTCCCTCCTCTCTTTTCCTCTTAATTCCTTAGCAGTTGTTAAAATCTTGATCTTTGATCTGTTTTATTGGTGATTTCATCTTGTTTCATTAATGATGTTAGTTCTATTGGATCATCTATGTTTTCTAGTTTTATGATCATGTATTATTTCCATATGGCTCATACTCGTCGATTATGATTGTCTGCGTATTAGCATGGTATACCTACAAGAAAAAAAGAACAATACTTTTACATTCAATTAAAAGGAAATAAAGCTCAAGGCCAAACAAATTGCATATCTATATTTCAACTTATTTTTCTTTCTGACTGCATAGAAGAGGCTTATTAGTTAGTTGGGGCATGTCACATATCCATATGTTCATCTTTGCAAGTTTGTATACCTCCTGGTTAGGGGCCCAAAAACCGCAAGGAGAGGTGATTGGAGGAACCCATCCCTTTAGCATAAGTTACCACAATTCGTTAACCACCCTCTTTTACTTGCATATGATTGCATTAGTTGGCAGTTAAGAGATATGTGGTATCGGTTAAAATGCCAGAAATATGATTTGACTGCATGATTCAAGTTGGAAAAATATTTAGGACTCAACTCAGAGTTAATTTTTGCAAAGGAATATGGCTATGCCAAAAAGGGAAAAGGAATAAAGAGAAAACCAGTGCCACAAAGATGTCAAAGAGCCAATCATTATGAATGAAAACATAGAAAAAAATTGCATATTAGGTGACATTGCCACAATTGTCATTAAATGAACCGGATATAATTTATGTAGCCACAATTGATTATTTAAATAAAAGTCAAGGCTTCCTTTGGCTTGACAGCGAGGCCCACAGGATTTTCATCAACTACGTAATTCCTCAAAGAGACATGATATCATAGTGATATACACCACTAAATCAGAAGTCCTAAGATGTTAAAGTGACAGCGGATGTCTACATCCTTGTGACCATGTGCAATTTCTGCACAGCAACACTAGTCAATGCATGAACACTTCTTTTTGCTTGTTGAATATTCTTCTTGTCAAAAAGCTATGAATGACTATTCTGAGGCCTCCCTTGAAGTTGCAAGAGAACAACAAACTTTCATCTTCATTTTTATAATCATTTTCAATTTTTCATACCCTTGGCCTTCAAAAGCCCTCTTTTTTTTATCCTTCACTGTAACAGGCCTTCATGTCCTTGAAGGTTCTTGTGCAAGACTATCAAATTCGCTGTCCTACCTAGGATCGTAAGGGGTCACAAACTCAAATCGTAGGATCGGATTGTAAGATTGTAAGATCATACTAACTGTAAAAAAAATAAAAATTATAATTTTAAGATACATATATATACCTAAAGAAATTTATAAATAGTATATTTCAAATAGGAATATGGTTAATAAGAAACATTGGTTACATATATCAATGTAACTTAGAATTTAGATGAAATTTGCATATGTAAACGGACCATATAATATTATTGCACATCCTAACAGTTTCTAAATTCTTATCATGACATTTTCCACATCCAAATAATAATCTATTATGTAAAGGAATATTGTGCTTGGCAAATTAGATATAATTTTGTAACCTCTATGTTAGATAACATCAATGCAAGAAATATGAACTGTCTTTCAATTATATTAAAGATGACACCTCACAGTATAGATGCTATTATGGCCAAATGAAATACAGAGATCATTATATATGGAATGGATAGGAAGAGAGGGTAGGAGAGGAGAAGAGAGAAGAGATGAGAGATGGAAGGAGAAGAAAGGAAGAGGTGATGGGAAGAGAGGTAGAAGGGAGGAGAGGAGAAGATTTCTCATGTATTATTAGTTAACTAATAAGCGATGATACTTATCGTTATATGTTATCTCATGTATAACTTTTAATTGATCAAATGACGATAAGATCATATGAAGCAAGATTGATTTGATAAAAAAATATTTGTGTACAAATATTTATTAAACTAATTGACCGTTGAATGGACTAAAATATAGATTGTTCTACCATGTACCAGTGTTATACTGGCTTAAAGTATCCAGCTGGGTCTATTTTTCTTTAATCTTCAGTGATATAGGCAGTATAGGTTAGTATACCATCCAGTGTTACTGATACTATACCAATCAGACTAGTTGTGGAAACCGGTATTAGACCAGGATTTATAACCTTGACTGGTATGTATCACCTGGTTCAGTTGAAACCATGTAAAGAAGGGGGCTTCTCCACAACCTGGATAAGGTTTGGAGTATATGCTTGTAGACAGAAATATGGTAATTCTTGACTCAAACAACTGGCAATTTTAAGTCCAAGAAGGATAAATCTACCTAGAGATCTATCTAGGACAAGAATGCAACAATATAGCTATTAAATTTTAGGTGATGTATAATAACTACTACAACATATGTTGCAGTGTCCCAACTATTTGGGGAATGTAATGACACTTTTACATTGTAATCATAAGAAGAAAATGTTAAAGACCTGGTAAACAATAACCAATTTAGAGGACCTAGGGCTAGTTCACAAAAAAACATTCTCTTCTTGCTTATGTAACCTATCACACATCCAGTAAAATAGCAGAAGAGAAGTTGAATTCATAGGTAAATAGCAGAAATAGCAATGGCTTATTCGTGTCATTTGAAAGAATGAAACAGATGTAATGTTAAAATTGTAGGAATGTTAATTTGGTTAGTGAGAATCTTATGCACATTATGCCCTATTTTCCTTCCATGATCTTAGCAGAACAGTGAATAGGCTCCGGATCTATATGAAATTTATAAGATGGTTTGCTACTGACATTGAACAGAATTTATTCACCCCTCTAGCGGTTAAACTTTCTTGGTTTTGCACAATAAATTATCATCAGTAGGACCAGTGAGTTTGACACCCTTCTATTTGATTTTATGCATCAGAAGTGATTGCCTTTCGTAGTTGCACGATGAGAAACCATACCAAAGGATAAGATGTTATTCCAAGGTTTTAGGAAAGCCTGACCTGCACCATAGTCCAATAAACTATTTGTGCTGATGGTTATTTTATGCCTTTCTGGACTGCATGGTTGAAATAAAATCTGTTTCTCTTTCGCTGCATTCTTTTGTTAGTGTTAATAACATTCGGCAATAAAGATACAATTACTCTGATAATTTGCTCTGCCCTCTCAGACGCAACAGTTCGAACGCCCAAGAAACATCATGAATACTTCAGGACTTCGATGACAGGCATCCATCGGTAGCAAAGTTGCAGGTTGTCATTTTATTTATTTGCCAAGATTCATAGCATTTTGTTTTCCTATGAAGTAGCCATTGGAGTTTGGCTCGTCCTAAGTGGGTTGTGCCTCAGGGTATTTGATGCATGCCGTATTAATTTCTTTTTTCCTTTTTCTGCAACATTGTTTCGTCAGAGACGTCTCTGAATCCCATTATCTGTACATACACTAGTTTGGCATCTCAAAGCCTGGTATTTGGATTTGCTTACATGGATCTCAACAAGTGAATATTTCCTCATAAATTCCAGCACAAACAGCAGATCGTGGATGAGAACGTTAACACGCAGTTATCGTCACTGTTCAGCTGTTTTTGTACATTCGTTGATTGCGTGAAATTTATTTTGGGAACATGGATTTGTTGGTTGTTTCGGACATTCATTGATTGCCTGAAATTTATTTTGGGAAAATGGATTTGTTGGTAAACTTATTTTTTCGGGGTGATCATCATCGCAGGGTAGTGTTGTTGACATGCTACAGATTGTTCAATAATAACAACTGTCATAAAGTCCCAATTATTTTGACCCAATAAATGCATCTGTTTTTGCCATTCAGTCCTGCAGGGTAGTGGTGTTGACATTCTACAGATTGTTCAGTAATAACAACAGTCATAATATTATTTTTGACCCGATACATGCCATTCACTCCTGCATGTAAAAGTTTGCTGACTAACATAAACCCCTGATTCTATTTGTCATTGTTTGTTATGTCAGGTTAATACGTTTTGCTTTGGTGGTGGTGTTCATGGACCCAATAAATCCATCATGTCTCTGGTTGTTTTGTTACACCCCTTCTTGTCACCAACTTAATGATCTGCTTCGTGAAAACACAAAGCAACACCAAATTAGATCACAATTTATCGAGTTCACCATTATGTCAAAAGAAACCAATCACACATAAATATATGCTAACATTTATTATGTTAATTTGATAGGATTCCAATCATAATGTCAGCAAGCTTATTATTTTAGCTGTACTCTACAGGCAATGTGGTACGGCATCGATGCTAGTATTGTTTGACATATACAGATTCGGAAATAGAATAAGGAATAACCCCCCACGATCAATTTTACACTCATCTTTCATCACATTCGTCGATATTAAACAACAACTCTGAAGTAAATACATCGAGATAAAATAACCATTGCTCATAACGACATTGTCGTTATTATTCAAAACAACATAGGCAGCAACTACCATCGCTCATTCTTCCTCCTCTGTCTCCTCGTCGTCCCTGTTCACCTCCTGACATCTCCATCCTCCATCTTCTTCTTCGACATTATCCTGGTCTTCCTCTGTTTCCTCGCTGTCTTCCTCATACATCTCTTTGCTCGGCAATTGCTTCTTGACCACCACCACCGGTGTACTCTTCTTGGGAGTCGAACTTGTGCCTTTGCGGTTCGAAACTTTTGCAGGTGGCATCTGCGGCGTCAGGTTGGGCTTGCTCCGCTTTGAGTTCTTGCCGACGCTGCGTTTTGCGAGGTACACTTCCTGATCACTGCCTTCCTCCGCAGCTTGGTCGACAGCCGGAGAAGGTTTACCATTTTCCTCTGAGTTATGACCAGGATGTTCCCTTCTAAAATGGAGATTCAATTTGTACTCATGGATGTAGGCTTTCCCACAACCTTCATATGGACAGACATACGGACGCTCTGCAGAACCGGAACCATATGCAGCTGCAGATGACTTGGGGGTAGTATGTGGCTTTTCCACTGGTGTAGTGTGCTTCACCGTATCCATCACTGTGCTCTGTGATATAAAACTTAGATTAGAGATTTCACACGACCAAATATAATGTCAGGTTCTATTTGACCATTTATAATTCAGAAAAATACATGTCTTTATCAGTGCATAAGCTACTTCAAGGACTTCACCTCACCGATAGCTATCTAGTGTCGGGTAACGAGTTACATCCTCAGAAATGAAAGCTAAATTAGTTTGATGGATTTTGTCAAAGGTCCTTACGAGTGTATTCGGAACCTTTGATGAACATCAAACCAAATCATTGGCTTGCATTAGTTTTGTGCAAGTAAATTACCGTACAAAATGTCTTGAAATTTGAGCTAAAAAAATTATCCAGGACTTCTGTATTACATCTATAACTATCCACGCAAAAACATTGCTAAAATCAAAGTTGAACAATAGATAAAGTGGTTGTGCGATAGATCATATTAGCTTACACCGCAATAGTTGCACCTCTTTAAACCTTTGTTGCCTTCTAATCTCTAAAATAAATAGTCATTTTTATATGTTTGTCTATTTAATATTGATGTGAGATCATGGTAATTATTGTTTATTCAAATTAAGATATATTACTTTTGGGTGTTTATGCAAATTGAAAATGTTATCATATGACAACATCTAGAATACTCGTAATTTTAGTTTCCTATATTATTCAAGAAAAACAGAAACGAAGCAAATGTGAAAAAATGAAAATAAATCAAAATCTGAATTTGAATAAAGATTATAAATCGTAATTGTAGAGGAAAAAGATTCACATAAGATGGAAGTCTATCAAGAATATATCATCGAATTTTTTTTTTCAAGTTGGATATGGAATGTTATCTTATTTGAAGAAGGAAAGAATAGATTATTTATTTGATTTGATATAATTATAATTTTTTATTTTTATATCTTGTCTTTTACTTGGGCCATATAGAAAGAGGCAAATGAAATATAATGACCCATTTTAATGGATCAATAGAAAAAAAAATTTCTCATATTTTGTGTGAGCAGTGTGAGACCACCTATGTTTTTCCGATGATCTGATGGATTCCATCTTCCACGTGATGTGCGAAAATACACAACTTTCATCTCGTGATTCTCTCATTGAACCAGAACGAGTCTAGTAGTTATTTATTTATTTTATTATATTCTTGTTATTATCTTTCATCCCTCTGTTCCTCTTTTACTATCACAAAAGAACTTCCTATGTTCATCACTATCTTGTTCGACATCAAATATATATTTCAATTCTCTTTACAGGTTCCTTACCCTCTCTATATGAGTCAACTTTACAAGACTCGTAGTATAGTGTAGGGGATTAGCTAGTTCTTAGTTACATTCCAATCAAGGAATGTCATCTTGTAACAAACCCATAGCAATCCCAGTCCAAACTGGTACATACCACCAGCATCGGTGTACCAACATTGGTGCACTAGTATGTACCGAAGAGAGAGACGACAAAGGAGAACAAGAAAGAAGAGGTGCTGGAGGAAGAAGGAAGAGGAAGGAAGAATTGGATGTGGATACATCAGAATGTATTGAAGAGGAAAAAGAAGAGGAGATACTGAAGGAGGAAGAAGAGGTGATGGTAGAGGATGAGAAGAAGAGGAAGGAAGAAGTGGAGGCGACGAAGGAAGAGGAAGAGGCGGTGATTCTCTTTAAACAATTATTTTATGGACCGGACCGTCCGAAATGGGAGCAGTCCCGTCTCAATTAGGACTAAGACCAATAAATGTTGGTCAATACAAGCCGAATTGAGAAATTGCAATCATCAATATAAGTTTTTCATTCAAAAAATGTGTATGTCAAATGTGATAGCTCTTTAAAGCAATACAACCCAAAACATGGTATACATTAGTAGACCATGTTCTAAGTATACATTATTTCCAAATTTTCCTTTACCTTCTTGTTTAGTTTTAATGGAGAATTTTCGGACAAAGTCCTTTTTGAGTTTTTCAAATAAGGTGCCCCTTTTCAAAATTCCCAAAGAACAAAACAACTTGTGCAGGTATGTTACACCCTATGAACCAGCCTATAAGGTAAAGTTATCATTATGCTATAGACCAGTCCAATCCCCATATATAAGATTTATGATTACAAGATTTTTGAATAGGCTTCAAAAGTATTTTTGACACTTCACCAAAATATCATGAGTCCATTAAGAAACATTGTAAACAAACTCAAAACCAATAAAAACATACTCATATATAAAAATAGGATCTCAAATACGTATCACTATTGGTTTATGAACAATAACAACAAATAGGAAGATTTCTATATTAGTCACAGTGCTTTTGAATAAGCTTATAGAATTTTTGATAGCATTTTTGGTAGTACCTCCAAAATACTATACACCTATAAGGTTGTAACTGAAGCAAATGGACCCAAAACCTAATAGAATCCAGCTTATATACAAAAGTAGAGTTTCAAATAGGTATCTTCAGGAACAAGACAACCAGGGTTTCAAATAGGTATCCTTGGGAACAAGATTGACCAAATAGAAAGACTTCTATGTTAGTTATAGTATTTTTTTAATAAACTTACGGTGTTTTTTCAAAATACTGTAAGATTAACCAAAAACAGTTTAACTGAAGAATAATTAACTGAGGAATTGTTCCCCTGATATGACCATCAGATGAACAAGTTCATAGGTGAACTAGTCCAATCCTTCAATTATAATATTTTTAATTAAGCTTACAGTGATTTACAAAAACACTACCTCATTTGTCTTATCAAGGGACATTTCAGAGATTACAACAAATAAGGGGCACAAACATGGAAAAGGGACACCTCTTAGGAAAAGCCCGAAAAGAGAGGTTTTTCCAAGAAGTTGCCCTAGTTTTAATTAACTTCTATCAATAACTATATTGTGATATTAATATATGCATATATAGGCAGCCCACATAGGAGAGATCATATCAGACAACTAATTATCATGGATGCTTGTCAACATTGACATAAAATGCTGAAGTTACCAATGGTATAGTACCTTCTGGACATGGAGGCACTTCATAAATCTATAAAGTTGGTATTTGACATGGTCATAAGAGGTACAACCATCTACATAGGTTACATAGGTTCTAGAAACAATTTATTAGATCTATCACCTAGCACTAGCTGGTTACTCAGGTAGGGACTGAACTGAAAATGAAGTACAAATAGCAACTGGACGTAAAGAAGCTCAATAGTTCACATATTTCAATCGAGACAAATGGGAAAATAGGATGAAAATAAAGGATAAGAAACAGTGGAAGGAAAGAAGCTCACAAGTCCAAACAATTCAATTGAGACAACTTGAGCTTAGACGAAACAAATGAGGAAACTTCTACAATGAAATGCTTCAGTACAGCACCATAATTTATACAATAATTTTAGCCTGCTCTGAGTTGTTACTAAATGACGCCTAAGCCTGCTGGCCTGGCTTCTTCAAAGCAAGCATCATAAATAAGCAAATCCAGAAATGAAGAGAGAAGTGCATCCTGGTCTTGTAGACCATTATTACTGCCTTATAGAAATTTAGAAGAGTATTTATTCAGCAAGTTGTAGATTCTTTTGAACTCCATAAACAAGGTCAAATGAATATGAACAAGAATGCTACACATCTACAAAAAGGAATAATACACATTTAGGCTGCTAAAAGGTAAAGAAATTAAACTTGTAATTATGACAATTTTGCTGAACCAGCTTAAATCAATGCAACATAGAATTGTTTACGAAGCTCAGACTTGTTTGTCTAAGCCTCCAAGGGTGATGCCATCTAATGCAAAAGCCTTATAAAATGCTATCCACAAAAAAAGAGTTATTCTCAAATGATAAAATCACCTAAAGAATCATGTGTTGAGCGACTTAGGCATGATAAAGTCTCTGTTGAGACATCCGATTGGTTAGTGCATTGTTGCATAAGTGATCGGTGGCCGTCTTGTATGCCATTAATGCAATGAAAATATCTTCTTTAAAAAACAAAACTTAAGTGCAATAAATTAAGTACTGCAATATAAAACACTAGCATTCAATTCAAAATCAATTAGGATTGACTACCTTCTCGTGTTGTGTCTTTATGTGGGTTCGTAGTTTGCTTTCATTTGTGAATCTCTTCGCACATTCTGGGTAAGGACAAACATGATAATTTTCTAGTGAATGCGTCCGCATATGTGCCCTCAAGTTAAAATCCAATGAGAAGGCCTGCAGTTCAAATCTTTGCAAGTCATAACTTTGTCAAAAGTTAATATAAAGTTCATAAAAATACAGGGAAAACTGTGGCAATAGTAAAAGAATTATGTAGAAAATGATCTAGAAATGAAACAAAACATGAGATCAAAATGGAACTCCAACATGGCATAGAAATCAAAGTGCAATTGGGACAAGTCAGAGAAATCAAAGTGGAGCTTCACATTTATGGTGTACATTTACCAATAAAGGATAGAACAATCACCTTACCACAGCCTTCATGGGGGCATATGAAATCTCTTTCACCTGTATGAATAAGATAATGCCTCTTCAACTTCGAACTGTCTAGAAACTTCTGCAAGATACAGGTTGATCTTAGAAAGAGAAGAAGCATGAGAAGCTACCTCATCTGTCAGAAACATCTCATATAAATACTCGTGTGTGAAGCTAATTGAACTACAAGTGACCAAACAATGCCAAAGTAACAATAGATAGACCAAAACATATTGTAAACTCTATATTTTCGGAGAATAAGTTGATTTATTTTAACTTCAATCACCTAAGCAATATATATTTGACAAATACGACAAATTTGTGCAAAAATATCCTCTTTTAGTGAAAAAGACATGTGGAAATTTGACTCCTGACTTCTTAGATAATTTTTTTGCTTTAATCACTGAATTAACCACATTTTACTAAGAAAACAACCCTCATTTTGGAGAACTAAAGGAAGGAGCAAAAAATAAAAAAAATAAAAAACTTTGTTAAGGATAGGTGTAAAATTAACAGAGAAGTTTTTTTAAAAAAATACAATCAGGTACAATTGAAATATATAGGAACTTTAAGCTTCCAGATGAAAAGAACATTCAAGATTTGAAAGCAACGGTAAACAAAAAATGAAGCAGGTCACCTTTCCACATCCATCGTATTGGCAAATGTGTTGCTTCTCTCCATGGATGTGAGCATGTTTCTTTAAAGCCCCTGCATCAATAAAAGTTCTCCCACAACCTTCATAGCTGCAGAGGAATAGAACTTCTGTAGCTGGTTCAGGTTTCTGCTCTTCTGCTTCTGTTTCCTTATTCTTCTCTTTCAAAGCTTTTAGCATATCCTCTAATTAAAACATGACGAAGGCCCAATTACTACGAGTCAGATAACATGAAAGGTAAGCAATTAGGAAATCCATGCTAATTAAATTATTGATCAAAATGGAAAAACCATGCAAGAGCCACATATCTAGCTAATAGGCTTGCAAGAATATATTAAAAATCCTAATTATTCCGGAGAATGATATGTGAAAATTTAAGTAATCGTGCCATAGTAAAAACTCAAATTCTTTTCTTCAGACATCTTATGCACTCAAACTGCTAACTGTCAACAGTATGTAACACAATAAACAAACAAAAGAGCTTCAACATAAGGGACATCTGACAAATAATATTGTACATGATCTTAAACTGTTCATGATCAGATACATCAGAATTCTCACATTAGTCATAGGTACCTCTGTTACAGAAAGTTGATATTTGGTAAAGAAAGCAATATATAAGAAAAAACAATAAGAAGGAGAAAGATTTGACATGAATCAAAAACGCATGTCAAGACTCCTACTCTGATGTGGGAAAATTAGAGAACAAAGAAGTTTTTAGGACTCCATCGGACAAAGATTCAATCTTTACAACTTGATAACCAGACAGCAATCACGACAGAAACATACCCGTAACCCACTTCAAAAGCATGCACTTCCCACCCGTCGCAACCACGTCTTGCGGAACCCTAGATCAATCATCCAAGAAACCAAATTAATTGCTTCCGGATCAAGCCAATCAAGAGACCCTAACCCACAAGACCAAGAAACCAATCAACACAAAGAAAACAAGAGATTTCAAAGAGGGGAACGACGAAGGAGGAGCGGGGTTGGGGGAAAAGGCGCCGCACCATTCCTTGAACCATCGGACGGCGGTTGGACGACGATTCTGGGCGGCGTGACGCTTCTCCGCCATGGCGTGGTTCATATGGAGCTCCATGGGCGCGCGGGCCTCTTATGCAGTCGCCTGTGGGCGATCGAAGAAAGGCTAGGGTTCGGAAGCGGGAAGCGGAGAGGGAGATAGAGGACATAACGGTTTCGCCTCCCGACTTCCTCCTGTTCGTAACTGTTATCATCATATCATCCGAAACTTCTCCATATTATAACGGTTTCCCAAAAAAACGCATATTACAAGTATTATAAAAATCCGTCCAACATTTATTAAAAGGAAAATTATATATATATATATATATAAGAGTAATTAGCTATTACTTTTATTTTATTTTAATGTTATCGAATCTTAGATTTTGACGATGAATTAAAGATCTAATCTATGTGTTGAGATAAGTGATGTAGGATTAACTGTGATAGTTAGAAAAGTAAAACGATTAAAGAAGAATGGGTTGGAATTAATAATCGGGCATCGGGTCGGATGAATCGAATGATACACTAAAGGATCGGACGATGTAGTGAAAGCTCGCCGAATGTTTGCCGAGAGTTTGCTAGAAGATTGCTGGGAATTCGTCAAAAGTTTATCGAGAGTTCGATTGAACCATTCATGTGGAAGACAACCAAGATTGCAAGTAGAATAATTATTTTAGTCTTAATTATCGTAGTTAGGACTTTGATTTGAGTTAGTTTTGAAAAAAATCCTACTAACTCAATCATGGGCCAACTAGGCCTATAACTAAGCTGAATTGGGTCGGATAGATGGTTCATTTAGTCACTTAGAGCCATGTTAAGCGGTGGAATCGCTTAGGGCTCAATCTCCCAAGTGGTCTTGGTAGTAGTACTATCGACAATTAATGCTATCAGGTGATGGTACCGCTAGAGCCTGATCTCCAAGGCTTTGTCAGGTAATCATACCGCCTAGACTAGGTGGTGGTATCACCCAATGTTAGGCCGCAAGCAGTGGTACCATCCAATAATGATAGTGGTACCATCAGTACCTCGAAAACATAGGATAAGACACTCTTTAGCTCCATTTTTAAAGTCATTGGGGCCTATAAATACCTCACTCTTTCCTTACATGGAAGACCAATGAAAGTGTGAATAAAAGTCTTGAGATTTTGGAGTGTAAAAGTGTTGAAAAAGTACTAAGAGTCCTCCTCCCTTTCTAGTTTTGTGATCATTCAAGAGAAGTGTGAGACTTGTAAGGATTGTCTTCTAAACCCGTAAAAAGGAAAAAGAGTTATAAGAGAGTGGTTGATATTCGCCCATTGAAGAAAAATCATTAGTGGACGTCGACAGCCTTAACAAAGAGGAATCAGAAATGGACATACGTCACTACGATCGAACCACTATAAATCCGATGTGATCTCTACTTTATCATTCCTATTCTGTTTTTTCTTCGTATTGCTTATTGACTTGGTTGCTTACTCCCCTTCATACCTTCTTAATATTTTCATAAGCATTAATTCAACCTCCCACCCTGCTGCAAATTTGATCCTAACTTAGTGCAAACTTGATCCTAATATATATATATATATGACATATATCTCTCTTTATATATATATATATATATATATATATATATATATTATGAGTATGTTTTTGATAATGCCGTTTGTATTTTTAAGAAGGGTGATGCATATGATGTCACATGCCGATTTGTGGATTAAGTGAAGGACAAAATGGTGCTTCCACGGCATAAGACCCATGCAACATCGATGTTGTTTTGAATGATCTCGACTTTAACATTTTGCCTCAAATTTTTTGTCTTAGGATTTGCAACAAATGACTTGGAATCAACAAATTCTTCTATATAATGACTTGAATGGATTATGTTATTATGACATCCGATTTGTGACGAGGACTTATTAGATGGAGCAAAACCGCGATTTGTTGCTTCATGTTAAATACATTTTTGTGAGTTGTACAACCAATTACTTGTATCGATTTTATGTTTATTAGTTGCATACATGGGTTTTTTAATTGCGAGTTGGTGTGAACATGTGGATGTCGACGATCAATCCTCGTCTATGGTGTAACAAAAATATTCATCAAATGATGAATATTTTGAGGCAAATAGATTTTTTTGTTTTTGTTTTTTGGGCAATGTTGTACATGCAAACTGAGGTGACTTGTTGTCCTCCTCCACTATCAACATGATCTAATAAGATAAGCAGAAACACTACTCATCATCCATAATACAAGTATCGTCATACTCACCACTAATGCAGATTGAAAACAATTATTCAAAACACAAAATAAAGATTCTTTCGTATAATTAAAAACAATGATTCAAACAATGTTTCAAGAATATAAGCAGCAGCACAAATTCATGATTACGATTCAAAGCTATTACTCAAAAACAACATTGATTCAAAAACACTGTCGATTGGCAAAACTATGATTCAAACAGAAACGTAAAAGTATGATTCAAAACAAAACAAAAAAAAGGAAAATAATTATTGAACTCCTCATTTCTTTGCCTTGACTCCTCATTGGTCCTTATCTATTTTAGCATAGTCATAAACCCTAATCCTCTCTCTCTGTCTCTCTCTCTGGTATGTGCTGTGTGCTACGGAAACATGGAAAGAACTGGACCTGCACAAGTTCTGAATCTGCGCTGCTGGTGTTGCTCTCTCTCTCTCTCTCTCTCTCTCTCTCTCTCTCTCTCGTTGTGTATACGATAACATCCTACAGTATAGAGTGTAAGCATGGAGTCCTCTAAGCTGCTATTCCTATGGAAACATCGAAAGGCCTGGACCTGCACAAGTTCATAGTATCTCTCTCTCTCTCTCTCTCTCTCTCTCTCTCTCTCTCTCTCTCTCTAAAATTGCCATACAGAAGTAGCTAAGATTCACTTCTACTTGGAGAAGAATCTTTTAGGTCAAAGATGTTTTCTTTGTGTGTGTATATTTCATCAAATAAACGAAGAATCACTTCCTCCCACCACCATAGCCACACGCTCCTTAACAAGCATCATATATGGCATGAACACTGAAGAACCAGGAATCCTGCACTGCCTTCAAACCACCTCGGTTTGCACTCACAGCCACCACCACCACAGCCTTCCCCTACTCCTTAGAGATTCTGCGTTACACCAGTCGGAACATGAAGCTGTTGCGACTCTGATTCCGAGTTCGATCCATGCCTCGTTACGTCAAACCTCTCACCGTCGCCCCACAGCGCGTAAGCCTCCTCGCCATGCACCTCGTCGTCACCGATCTTGAGCTGTTCCTCGGACATGCGAAGCGGGGTGACTACTCGTATGGCCACGCAGATTAGGGTGGTGACGACGGCGTTCCACGCCACGACGAACCCGGCGCCGACGACCTGCTTAAGGAACTGGACCCCACCCACGCCGCCGTAAACGCCTCCGCGGGAGTCGGTGACGGGCAGGAAGAGGCTGCAGAGAACGGGCTCGGCGAAGAGGCCGGTGGTGGCGCCGCCTACGAAACCTGCGACGGCGTGGGTGTGGAACACGGCGAGCGTGTCGTCGATCTTCTGGAGGAAGGCCCATCGCCTGTGCACCACCATCATGGTGTACCAGGGGATGCTCCCTGATAAGATCCCCATAACCATAGCAGCCCAACCCTGGACTAGTCCTGCACACCATGATGCTTTAATGTCAGTGCTACTGTATAACATACGTGTGTGTGTGTATATATATATATATATATATACACACACATCATGTTGCAAACTTATATTAACCATTGTTAATTTTTGTTAATATTAAATAGTATGAGTTAGTATAATAGATCAAATATATCTGCAATGTTCTCATAATCATAATGAATTTTAAAAGGTATAATCAAGGTTCGCCGTACCGTACCGTACCGGCGTTTCGACTCGGGCTCGGTACCGGTACGGTACGGTATACCGCTCGGTACACCCAGGTGTACCGAGCGGTACACTCACGTGTACCGAGCACTGTACACTGCTACAGTTGTACTGTACACTGCTACAGTGTCGGTACGGTACGGAGCGATCCGCGTACCGCTGGCCTGTCGGACCGGTACGTACCGCCCGTACCGGGCGGTACAGTCCGGTACGGCAAACCTTGGGTATAATATTATTTAGTATTTTAATAATGACCATGTATATAAGTTTTCATACTTTGAAAGGATATATATGCTAAACTTAAATTGAGAGGGATAAATATAATAAATCACTTAATTATGCAATTTTACCTAAAAAAGCTGTAAATTATAAGTTAATTACTTTGTCATAGCTATGTCATTACTTTCTCATAGCCATGTCTTTCACCATGTCATAGTCCAGCCTCATAAAATCTAAAATTGACTCGTAACAACTTGATGAGTAAATTATCATTAAATTAAATATATTATATTAATACTTCAGATTCAATAATTTAATGAATTAATTATCTCAATGGTTGGAAGACCAAAATAGTTTAGTACTTGACATGTTATATATATATTATGAGATAATTATCAACAACAATAAAAATTTATACAACACTCTTTAGGATAACCTAATGTACATCCCAAATGTTACATCCAATCTTGTGGCAATAATTGGATGGATCTTAAACACCAACCCATCACCACATCATACATACATACATACATACATACATACGGTGATCCACTAGTAAATATTTCTATCAAGTATCTATCTATCTATCTATCTATCAGAAGCATACATTTTAATGCAGAACCAAAGGCCTACTCCGGGGAGGATGATGAAGAGCAGGCATCTCCTCCTTATTCCCAAGCTTTGACTTAACATCATAGGTATCATAATCATAAGTAAATCCGAAAATGACTCGATTGGGCTATTGGATCAACCTGTCCAACTGCATATCTAACTATAAATTATGTTTAAATTACAAAAAATTAATTTAAACTTATGTATCCGAAGACAGAGAATAGATAGAAAATGAGGCGATATGGTCGGCGTGAGAGGATATGGATAGAGGGAAATGTTTCCGAGTATGAATGGTTCGATTTTTATGATCATGTATGCTTAAGAGTTGGAACTCAGCCGACGACAGATCAAGAGATTCAAGCCGAACTTAATCGTGGGAAGAATCTTCGGAGATGATAATGAATGAAGGCAGGAGAAATAAATGGGTTGGGTTACCTGCGCCAGGAGTGATGCAAACCAGTCCGGTCATCATCCCCTGCACGGCGCCGATGACGGAAGGCTTCTTGAAGAAGGCCACGTCGAGGGTCGTCCACATGAGGAGGCTCGTCGCGGCGCAGATGTGCGTGTTGAGCACCGCCATGGACGAGTCGATGTTGGCCGCGTATGGGTCGCCGCCGTTGAACCCCGTCCATCCCATCCACAACATTCCCGCCCCCACCAGCACCAGCAGCACGTTGTTGGGCGGGAACCTCTCCCGATCGCTTGGCGTCCTCGGTCCGACCTGCACCGTTTGTTCATGCGGGTGTAGTAGGTGAGTCGGCAGTGCGAGGAGTAGGTGGTAGCGGTCGTGGAGATGGATGGAGGAGCCGGACCCAGTAGGCGGCGGTGAGGCCGGCGACGCCGGAGGAGAGGTGGATGACGTAGCCGCCGGAGTAGTCGATGACGCCCAACTGGAAGAGGAAGCCGCCGCCCCAGAGGGAGAAGGCGCCGACGGTGTAGCAGAAGGTGAGCCACAGGGGGACGAACAGCATCCACGCCTTGATGCTCATGCGGCCGAGGAGGGAGCCGGCGAGGAGGATGACGGTGATGGCAGCGAACACGCACTGAAAGTAGACCATGGAGGCCATGGGGTAGAAGGGCGTGATCATGGGCGTCTCCTCGGTGCCGTCGCGGCGGTAGTGCGTGGTAGCCGGCAGCGCCGCCTGCTGGATCAGCAGCTTCTGGCCGAGGGCCGGCCTGGCCTTCCCCCAGAAAGGGAGCAGCTTGTCGCCGAAGGACATGTCGTAGGCCCACGTGACCCAGCAGATCCAGACGGCGGCGAAGGCGTACAGCGCCATGAAGGCCGAGTTCACCGCCCACTTCTTCTTCACGATGCTGCCGTAGAGGATCACCAGCCCCGGCACGCTCTGCAGCCCCACCAACGTCGCCGAGATCATCTGCCACGCATTGTCCCCCTCGTTCAGCCACTCCGCCACCGCCCCCGACCTGTTCCCTTGGTACGCCCTCGCCACCGACATGGCCACCCACCTCCTCTTCCTCCTCCCTCCCAACGCTTCTCCCTTCTACTACCAGTAAGTTGGTGCCGGAGACAAGCAACAAGAGTTTGCTCGGTGACGGGAGTCGATGATGATGGAATGTGACTCTTAAGAGACCAAGTGGCCATTTAAATTGATGGAAAGTCCTTCTAATCTTATGCTAATACTATCCAAGATTCAAGTTGAGTATACTTACTAGTGTTTCCAATCACATGTTGCCATATCAGTGGGTGAAGAAGGATTAAGATCTGTGCTCTCAGTGGCAGGTTTTGTTTTGGAGCCTGTAAACTATTGCTGGTTTTGGAACTTGTGATCATAAAGTCCATGGTCAGTGAGCATGTGGTGCATCATCTACAAATTACATAAAGATTTCATTTGCATGCTGTTCTCCAATCATTCCTAGGTTTTGAGTTCTTGTTTGCAGATGTACAGAGAGAGAGAGATAGAGAGTCCACTAGGTAAGGTAACATGGTAGTTCATGATGACAACTGTGATGTGGTTTAATATAGGACGAAGTCGTCTCGTTCCATAAAAGAACTTGTGTTGGCTTGTTCCTGGAAATGAGATGTCAGTGTGGAACAGATAAACAATACTTAATACTGTTCTTGGCAGCTGATAGAGATTTAGGAGGCAACCGAATCAAATCATTGATATGTTCATGCATCCTGAAGAGTCAAGAATTTTGATATGAATGAGAAGCAAATGCATCCGTAGAGTTCACCAATTCACTTCCAAGGAAAAATTACAAGGTACAGTATCTATTTACATCTTTTCTTTATAAAACATGGCTAAGCAACCAAAAACTCAGAAATAAAATTAGTTCTTCTGTCTCTTTCTCAGTTACCAGCATAATTTTATGGACAGAACATGCTGCATAATGAACTAGCGTCAGTTTCTCGATTTCGAGATGGATGGTAAAACCTTCAGACCAACAAAAGACACTCATTGCACCCCAAACTGGCGCCATCTGATGCAGTCAGATTCAGGTTCCACGGGATCGCCATTTGCAGGCTCCAATACTCGTGGCCGAGGTCCTAAAACTTGTCTGCCATGACCTATGATGCTCATTAACTTACTGTTTGTCATTTGTTGAGATATCACAGTCATTGGTGGCATGTCTTTTGCTGCCTGATGCAGTGTCCTCTGGAAGCGCATGTTGGTTGGCTTCATTGCATCCCTTCTTGACCTCATCAGCCATAATTTCCACACCAGTTAACTGTTCTTGATTAATAATATGATTCTGACTATCCAATTTCTCCACGGGTGAAGTGTTACCAACCATGGCATTGAATGATGCAGTCCCCTTCTCAACCGATGTGTTATCTCCATTATCATGGACTTCCAAGGCTTTGTTCTCAGTAGTTTTAGCATCAGAGGGAAGATCCTTCTGCTTGTCCACATTTGCTTCTGCATCATTGTCCTCAGTTGCATCCGTAACCAAATTCAGCAGATCAGTCTGAGGTTCATCAGCCATTATATCATCCGATTCCATCTCAGATGCATATTTTATGTCTGCAGCCAATATCTCATCAACATCAATGGCAGAGATATCAATATCATCCTTTCTCTCAGACAAATCAGCCATTTCATGTGAAACTGTGTCTGGAGGATTGTTTGTAACTCCTTGAAAGCAGCCTTGCGCTTGCTGCCCCCCATGCCTCACACAAGTTGCTGATGATGAAACTGCATTTTCTGGAGGTTGCACAGCCATGGTAATAGCAGGTCTGCTGAAGTGGACACTAGCAGGCTGCAGGCCTGTTGTGTTAGTAACAGCCAGTGATTTAACGTTGTTAATTGTAGAAGATTGAGAACCTCCGCGAGGCCTGATATGAACAGCATTTTTTGATTGTGCAGCCTTGAACAAAGAGGCAGCAGTGGAAGGTGTGGCAATGCGACCCCCTGCAGCAAATGCAGCAGCTTGTATCAGAGAACTTGGACCGGTAGAAGGCTTCACAAGGGCCATGGACTTTTTTTGGGTTGTCCGAGATTTGTTCAAAGTGTTAACTATCATCTTTTTAGATGTTGCAGGAGTGGAAGCTTCCCGAAGTTGATTAAGTGGTTGAGTTGAGACTGGCAATCCTTCAGATGGCACAGCTGAAGGTGCAGAAGAACTAGCTGCTGAGATTAATTGTGTTCCACCTGTTTCAAATGTCAGTGAATCATTACTCAAAAGACAGTTTGTACAGTTACTCATGTATATATATGCCCAAGATTAACCAGGTACAAGAGGGAATCAGGAAAAAGAAAACAAAAGCCAAACCAAGTACTAGAGAAAGAACCTGATAGTACAGCTGATAATTTCACAGATTTGGGCACATCAAGAGCCAAGGAAATTGCCTTTTGTGCCGCCGCCAGCCTCTCCTCAGATCGGGTCGAGCTGGCGGACTTGTTGCTGGAACCTGCTAGTGAGTTGGCATCATTCTTCCGAATGACGGACCATCTCTGAAAAATTACAGGGGATACAAATTATCAAGCAACATTTGCAAATGCTGGAAAACTAACAGATGTACCACAACAAAACACAGACACACAAATCTTGAAATGATCTCATCATCTTATGTAGTACTAACACTAAATTTGCATTCTGGCTCGATACATATTACACTTGCAGACTCCTTCAAGTATCCTCCAATATTGAACAATAGGATGATCCATGAAAAAATCATAACTAAATTTATCCAGATTACTTGTTCTGGATATGTTCATCATAAGGATAGATAACAAAATTGCTGAGTAACAGAACCTTCTGGGAAAGCAAAACCAAAAAAAAAGATCCATCCGCAAGTCTCTTCTTCATTGTAAGAAAAAACTTTACAGGTACATGCACCATTGTCATAAACATTCAAGTTCGAGACTCAATTAGCAAGGTCCAGAACTGCAAACTACTAACTCATGATACAGATAATCATATTACTGAGAACTAATAAAAGACATGAGATAGAAACATCTTAACACTCTATGTAGTAGCTGAGATACCTGTGAAGCATTTCTGCCTTGTTGGTGATCTCCTTTAATAGTGTTTGCCCAATTCCTTTCACCAAACTTCTGCCCTGCAGATATGATTTCCATATCCTCCTCTTCGGTCCATGTTCTCCTCCTTTTTTTATCATTTCCATCTGATACATGAGCAAAAGTTCCTGCTGGCAGGGGTTGCTTCTGGAGAGAAGTAATTGCACTGCTACTTTCATGGTTAACCCGAGAGAGCAGTTGTTTGTCTGACGGGAGATGTAACCTTTGATCACTGGATATATTTACAGCCAAGGGAGCTTCTAGATTTGTCCGATTTGTGGGGCCTGGTTCACGTGGCAGGCCACATGAGATCAAAACCTGATCATGTACCAGGTATATTTAATGCGATCAGACAGAAATAAAAGTCAGATAATACTTGTAAATATCAGACGACAATACCTTGACACATGCAGCAGCCTCAGATAAGGCTTCACCACTAGCAGCAGGCACAGCTTCAATTTCTAGTTCAAGATCGCTCTCATCATCCTGAAAGGAAGTTGCGCTACATATTAGACAATCAGGATAGGTGAACTTGTATATGTGAGTAAATAATACTCAAAGCTAAGATGAAATATGAACATGAGATGAATTTTTCAGTTAAGCAGAGGCAAGGAAGCACTAGAATTAAATATTCTTGGACCAAGACAACATGAAATTAGTAATAAGGTCTCAAAATAGTTAGAGAAACAGGTTCACAGAATCGCACACAATATAGCATGCTACATGATCATTCTAAAAAGCAAGCTTGTTAGAGGCACAGAATCATGATACAAAATGCTACACGATCATTCTAAAATGAACCTATCAACGGAAAAAAGAGAGTGGAAATTATTGTCTTAAGGATCTACAGTTTGTTGGAGACATGTAACTACAAGAATAAAAAATCCAGGGTGTTCTTGCACTGTTAAGGTTTAAATTATAAGCCTTTATCTAAAATTATCTAGTACCATTTTGTCTTGAGCCTGAGTTTTGGGCCATGCCATTTTGGTTGACTAATTAATAACAACAAAGAGAAGGTTAATAGGTTCAAAAGATTCTCATCACCTTCTTGCATCTATAATTTCTGACTTCTAGTGGATTTTCTTTCATGCTGATTCAATGGCTAATCTACTTTACATTTTCAAACTTGTCTTTACAACTCTGAATTTGGAGTTCATATCTCATACGCCACAAGCATTGAATACCCAGATAGGTCTATTAACTACAAAATCATATAAATACATGAAACATAATACTACCACACAAGATGAATCCTGCCAGTTTACATCAACTTAATCTAGCAAAAACTTTTACTTAGAACCAAATTTGGTGGGCTATTGCAAGTAAAAGAAGCTAAATTGTAGAAAAGAAATCTTGCCACAAGTAAATCATAGTATTGTGTCTTAAGCAATCTCTCTCAGCTCCACAATTAGATAACACTTGAAGGCATGGAATAAGAACTACAGAAGTGAACAAACCAAAGGCTCAGCTGCATCATCTGTCTTCTCCAGCAATGCATGATGGTAGGCCAAATGCCGCCACAGCATCTGGTACTCCCGAGCATTAGTAATTCCAGTGGCAGTTCTCTTGACCAGTGCACTCCAGTCGATACTAACATCAGCAACCTGAGAAACCTCTTGGAGAAGAGTAAGTATCACTGCTGGGCTGTACCTACAAGAAAAAAAAATCTTATATTGTAATGTAAAAAAGTTTAACTGGATGTATTATTTCTGATAAAAACATGTCAACGTAAATTCACATATTTATGATCTTAATAAAACAACAAATGCAGAGAACAGGATCATGCTTTGAGATTGCTGTGGACACTACTAAAAGGTAAGTGCCAAGCCACATTGTGCGAGAATACAGACAATTACATCGTGTGAACCCCACATAAGCAATTCCTATTAACGATCAAAGAAGGGGAGAAAAATAAGATTGAGCATAAGCTTACCAACTTATGATCGTAACCAAATATTGATGTTAAACCCAATAGCGCACAAACATAAAGGTCCATTTTTGGCATAAAAAACGAAGAATTTCCATGCCCTTGGCACGTAAACCACCAATGACGACAAAAATTAGATCTTTTTTCCCCAGCGATCTCATACCAAACCGTCAGATGAGTTCCAATCCGAGAAAAAAACCTCACGGACTTGGTGCAGAAGGTAGAATCCGACAGAAAACTCCAGACCGATCAAACCACCGAAAGATTCTTGATCCAAATTGCCGACTAAAGACGCAGAAAACCGTAAAAGACAGGATCGAAGAAACAACGGATAGAAAAAGGATTAAAAGAGAAACCTTTGCAGAAGCAAAGAGACATCTTCCTCACTGAATCCGACCTTCTTGGTCGCCCCCGTCGTCATCGAACCGAATCGAAACCGTGGGGACACGGCAACCAACAGAAACAATGACAACCCCTTAGGGGTTGCCGATCTACGGGGCGCACGCTGCTCGGATTGGTTCGATGGCGCCGGCTACGGCGGACGCCGAGGAGGAGAGGGGGGAATCGGAGCGGCGCAGGAACAGAGGGGAGAAGGAATCGAGGGTTCCACGGAGTTGAACAGTATTCGGACTCCACTAATTTGATTCTTACACGTGTGCCATATCGGAGATAGCTGCGGTCGCAATGGTTCTTTTTATCCGTTGATGCAAGGAGTGACCGACGATCAAACGGCGATGAAAAAAAGATTTTTTCATTTTTGATTAAATGAGTTTAAAATATAAAATACTTAAAAATACTCTTAATGTTATCGACATCATAACCAGTCTTTAATAACGAAGATTAATTAAAATCTAGTGATCAAAATAACTAGATTTGATGATATTGAAGTAAGAGGAAAAACTAATAAAATCAATTTTATATGTTTATATGAATTTCGAAAAATCATAATGAAATTTGAAAATTTTTTAGTATGATTCCAAAAATATGTATAATGTTGTGGTTCATTTATAAGTGTAACGATACAAATATTATCCACCTTGCTTCACAACGAGTAATAACATTGAATATTAAATTAATAAATTTTTTTATTTATGTGGATTAAATTTAGTTTGTTTGCATCATGATATTTTTTAATATGATTTTAGAACTAAAAATTAATATAACAAAGTTCGTTTAAGAGTATGGTAATGCATAGTAAAAGAAGTCGAAAATAGAAACAGGAAAGAGGATCAAGATAATAAGAAAATAAAAAATGATGAGTAAATTATCTCTAAAGGAAGGAATTAGGGTAAATTCTCGAAAAAAACCTAAAAAATTATCGTAGAATTTTTAAAAAAATAATTATTCTATCTCTATTGATCACCTCTCTCCACCTCGTCCTTTGCCTCTTTGATCGTCATGCTAGTTACCTCCTTATGTTATACATCATCCCATTTTGCTAGACTTGCTTAGCAAGAAAAACACAATGACTTCTATTGGACTAATCATAGAAGCACAATCTTTACGACCAACAACAAAGGCTACAAATGACAACGAAGGCATGCTTCCTCTTTCCTTGCGAGCAGTTGACGATGAGGTTTTGGGAATCCTTCACAACTCCGATGAAGGCCGTAAGCGAGGGTCAGTCACTCCCCTCCTTTCCTTGCTTATGGTTGATGGCGAGTGGGGCGAAAATGATGATTTCAATGAAGAGACCCATTTAAAAATAAAGATAGTTGACAGTATTTCTCTGGAGATGACGGTGAGTCTAATGAAGATACGAGTAAAATATATTTTTCATGTCATCATAGGTGATGAGTGCAATAATGGCGAAACGACGTGAATGACGTCAGCCACCCTGTACCGTGACTTCACTCCACGGTCAACGAAACCCTGGGACACCGTCCCAGGCGCATTAACGCCCGGACTGGATCCCGTCCGTCACCACAACACCCTCACCCCTCGTCCAACGAGCCCAGCTCTGCGCCTTCCAGGGCTCGGTCAAGGGTAAGGAACACGCCAATCGAGATGTGCCATACCCTGCAGCAGCCCGGTCTCCAACACAGCCCCAATGGGCGTGTCAGACGCAGCGCGAGGTACTTACCCAGGCCCATCTATAAATACTAGAGGGTTCCAGACGAGGAGGGGGGGAGACTGGGACACCACACTTGTACGGAGGCATTCCGTCCTCCAAAACCTCCTCCACATCTCTCCCTAACTTGATTGTCGGAGGGGTCGGGCCGAGCTTCCGACCCGACCTGTGTGCAGGAGCGAAGACGAGGTGACCTCTTCCCGGCGCCGCTGCGGGGCTGCCGACCCGATCTACTGCCCGCAGCCACCATCCTGACCGGGAGACTCCGAGGGAGCTGCGCCCGAGATCCTCGACATTCCGAGCCCCAGAACCGAGCCGCGTCGGCCCCGAGGCCACGGCTTAAAAAGTTACTTACCGTAACATTTTGGCGCTAGAAGGAGGGTCCGGAATGACGGTACGTTAGCTTTCTCCTTGGTTGCTCCGTTGCAGCCGACCTGCACCAGCAGCAGCGACTGCTGGGGCCGGTCTCGGCTCCTCGGCCTCTCGGCCACTCGGCCCCACGCGCGCGGCCAACCCGCGCGCCTTGGGCCCCTCGGTCCCACGCGCGTGGCCACCCCGCCCGCGTCCCACGCGCGCGGCCAACCCGCCCGCGTCCCACGCGCGCGGCCAACCCGCCCGCGTCCCACGCGCGCGACCAGCCCGCGCGTCCCGAGCTCCTCGGCCACGCGCGCAACCAGCCCGTGCGTCCCGAGCTCCTCGGCCACGCGCGCGACCAGCCCGTGCGTCCCGAGCTCCTCGGCCACACGCGCAACCAGCCCGTGCGTCCCGAGCTCCTCGGCCACGCGCGCGACCAGCCCGCGCGTCCCGAGCCCCTCGGCCACGCGCGCGACCAGCCCGTGCGTCCCGAGCTCCTCGGCCACGCGCGCGTCCAGCCCGTGCGTCCCGAGCTCCTCGGCCACACGCGCGACCAGCTCGCGCGTCCCGAGCTCCTCGGCCACGCGCGCGGCTCGGCCCCACACGCGCGGCCAGCCCGCCCGCGTCGGCCCCACGCGCGCGACCAGCCCGCGCGTCTCGGCCACTCGGCCCCACGCGCGCGGCCAACCCGCGCGTCTCAGCCACTCGGCCCCACACGCGCGGCCAACCCGTCCGCGTCGGCCTCACGCGCGCGACCAGCCCGCGCGCCTCGGAACCCTCGATCTCACGCACCGGCCAAACCGCCCGCGTCCCATGCGCGCGGCCAGCCCGACCGCGCCGAACACCTCGGCCATAGCGTGCCCGAGACCTCCTCGGCCACAGCCTACCCGAGACCACCTCGGCCATAGCGTGCCCGAGACCACCTCGGCCACAGCCTATCCGAGACCACCTCGGCCATAGCGTGCCCGAGACCTCCTCGGCCACAGCCTACCCGAGACCTCCTCGGCCATAGCGTGCCCGAGACCTCCTCGGCCACGGCTTACCCGAGACTTCCTCTACGCGGCCTAAGTAGCTCCTCGGCCATGGTATGCCCGAGAGCTCCACGGCCACGGCTTGCCCGAGACTTCCTCTATGCACGCGCAAGTAGCTCCTCGGCCGCGGCATGCATGAGGAGAGATATGGCGTCGCCTGAGAGACTTGGCTCATGCGCGGCCAACACGCTGCCTCGCTGCCTCGGCCCCTCGGCCTCATGCGCGGCCAACACGCTGCCTCGTTGCCTCGGCCCCTCGGCCTCATGCGCGGCCAACACGCTGCCTCGGCCTCGGGCGCAGCCAGCACGCTGCCTCGGCCACTCGGCCTCGTGCGCAGCCAGCACGCCGCCTCACTGCCTCGTCCACTCGGCCTCGTGCGCAGCCAGCGCGCAGCCTCGCTGCCTCGACCTCATGCGCGGCCAGCACGCTGCCTCGGCCCCTCGGCCTCGTTCGCAGCCAGCGAGCGGCCTCATGCAAACACGCTGCCTTGCTGCCTCGGCCACCCGGTCACATGCGCAGCCAACACGCTGCCTCGCTGCCTCGGCCCCTCGGCCTCATGCGCGGCCAACACGCTGCCTCGCTGCCCCGGCCACTCGGCCTCGGGCGCAGCCAGCACGCAGCCTCGCTGCCTCGGCCTCATGCGCAGCCAACATGCTGCCTCGCTACCTCGGCCCCTCGGCCTCATGCGCGGCCAGCACGCTGCCTCGGCCCCTCGGCCTCGTTCGCAGCCAGCGAGCGGCCTCATGCAAACACGCTGCCTTGCTGCCTCGGCCACCCGGTCACATGCGCAGCCAACACGCTGCCTCGCTGCCTCGGCCCCTCGGCCTCATGCGCGGCCAACACGCTGCCTCGCTGCCCCGGCCACTCGGCCTCGGGCGCAGCCAGCACGCAGCCTCGCTGCCTCGGCCTCATGCGCAGCCAACATGCTGCCTCGCTACCTCGGCCCCTCGGCCTCATGCGCGGCCAGCACGCTGCCTCGGCCCCTCGGCCTCGTTCGCAGCCAGCAAGCGGCCTCATGCAAACACACCGCCTTGCTGCCTTGCTGCCTCGGCCACATGCGCAGCCGGCAAGCAGCATCGCTGCCTCGGCCACTCGGCCACATACGCGGCCGCCTCACTGCGTCGTCCACTCGGCCTCGTGCGCAGCCAGCGCGCAGCCTCGCTGCCTCGACCTCATGCGCGGCCAGCACGCTGCCTCGGCCCCTCGGCCTCGTTCGCAGCCAGCGAGCGGCCTCATGCAAACACGCTGCCTTGCTGCCTCGGCCACCCGGTCACATGCGCAGCCAACACGCTGCCTCGCTGCCTCGGCCACTCGGCCACATGCGCAGCCGGCAAGCAGCATCGCTGCCTCGGCCACTCGGCCACATACGCAGCTGCCACACTGCCTCGGCCACTCGGCCACATGCGCAGCCAACACGCTGCCTCACGGCCTCGGCCACTCGGCCACATGCGCAGCCAACATACTGCGCGCTGCCTCGGCCCCATGCGCGGTCTATCTGCCTACACCGAGCACCTCGGCCAATCACTGCCGAGATCCACCTCGGCGCGGCCCGACCGCCTGTCGTGTTTCTCGGTCGCGTGGTGCCCGAGGCCACGTCCTCGCGTCCTGCCCGCCTGATCGTGCTACTCGGTCGCATGACCCTCGCGACCACGCCTGCGCGGTTACCCCGCCTGCGTCGTGCTCCTTGGCCCCATATTCCCGAGACAGACCAGTGCCGCCAGTACGCCCGCGTCGTGCCCCTCGGCACCATAAACCCCGAGACACGTCTGCGCAGCCAGCCTGCCCGCGCCGAACTCCATGGCCCTATCCACCTGATTCACGCCCCTCGGCCGCGGCTTGCCTGCGCCGAACCCCACAGCTCCATGCTTGCCAAGCCCACCACCTCGGTCGCAGCCTGCCTGCACCGAGCACCTCGGCGACTCTCTGCCGAAATCCCACCTCAGCGCGGCCTGCCCGCCTAAGCGGCGTCCCTCGGTCGCAGCCTGCCTGCACCGAGCACCTCGGCCAATCTCTGCCGAGACCCACCTCGGCGCGGCCCGACCGCCTGTCGTGTTCCTCGGCCGCGTGGTGCCCGAGGCCACGTCCTCGCGTCCTGCCCGCCTGATCGTGCTACTCGGTCGCATGGCCCTTGCGACCACGCCTGCGCGGTCTGCCCGCCTGCGTCGTGCTCCTCGGTCGCGTAATGCCCGAGACCACACCTGCGCCGCCAGCCGCCTGCGTCGTGCTCCTTGGCTCCATGTTCCCGAGACAGACCAGTGCCGCCAGTACGCCCGCGTCGTGCCCCTCGGCTCCATAAACCCCGAGACACGTCTGCACGGCCAGCCTGCCCGCGCCGAACTCCTCGGCCCTCTAGCTTTACACCACCCGGGACACGCCTGCGCGGCCTGCCCGCTTGCGTCGTGCTCCTCGGCTCTTCGGTTTCACGCCACCCAAGACATGCTCGGCCGCTCCTCGGCCCCTCGGCTTTACGCCACCCAAGACATGCTCGGCCGCTCCTCGGCCCTTCGGCTTTACGCCACCCAAGACATGCTCGGCCGCCCCTCGGCCGCTCGGCTTTACGCCACCCAAGACACGCTCGGCCGCTCCTCGGCCCTTCGGCTTTACGCCACCCAAGACATGCTCGGCCGCCCCTCGGCCGCTCGGCTTTACGCCACCCAAGACACGCTCGGCCGCTCCTCGGCCCTTCGGCTTTACGCCACCCAAGACATGCTCGGCCGCTCCTCGGCCCCTCGGCCTTACGCCACCCGAGACCACGCCTGCGCGGCCTGCCCGCCTGCGTCGTGCTCCTCGGCTCTTCGGCTTTACGCCACCCGAGACCACGCCTGCGCGGCCTGCCCGCCTGCGTCGTGCTCCTCAGCTCTTCGGCTTTACGCCACCCGAGACCACGCCTGCGCGGCCTGCCCGCCTGCGTCGTGCTCCTCGGCTCTTCGGCTCTACGCCACCCGAGACCACGCCTGCGCGGCCTGCCCGCCTGCACCGTGCTCCTCGGCTCTTCGGCCTAACGCCACCCGAGACCACGCCTGCGCGGCCTGCCCGCCTGCGTCGTGCTCCTCGGCTCTTCGGCCTAACGCCACCCGAGACCACGCCTGCGCGGCCTGCCCGCCTGCGTCGTGCTCCTCGGCTCTTCGGCTTTACGCCACCCAAGACATGCTCGGCCGCCCCTCGGCCCTTCGGCTTTCCACCTCCCGACACATACTAGGGCCCTTTCCGGTCCCTCGGCCTTGGGCCGCACGGGAGTCCATTCCTCTGCCGCACCCCCAGGGTCTACGACTCCGCACCCGACTGACTCGAAGAACGAAAGCCATGCCTCGAACTCTCGCTACGACTGCCGACGCATAGCTTCTTTCCGGGGGGGAATATGATGAGTGCAATAATGGCGAAACGACGTGAATGACGTCAGCCACCCTGTACCGTGACTTCACTCCACGGTCAACGAAACCCTGGGACACCGTCCCAGGCGCATTAACGCCCGGACTGGATCCCGTCCGTCACCACAACACCCTCACCCCTCGTCCAACGAGCCCAGCTCTGCGCCTTCCAGGGCTCGGTCAAGGGTAAGGAACACGCCAATCGAGATGCGCCATACCCTGCAGCAGCCCGGTCTCCAACACAGCCCCAATGGGCGTGTCAGACGCAGCGCGAGGTACTTACCCAGGCCCATCTATAAATACTAGAGGGTTCCAGACGAGGAGGGGGGGAGACTGGGACACCACACTTGTACGGAGGCATTCCGTCCTCCAAAACCTCCTCCACATCTCTCCCTAACTTGATCGTCGGAGGGGTCGGGCCGAGCTTCCGACCCGACCTGTGTGCAGGAGCGAAGACGAGGTGACCTCTTCCCGGCGCCGCTGCGGGGCTGCCGACCCGATCTACTGCCCGCAGCCACCATCCCGACCGGGAGACTCCGAGGGAGCTGCGCCCGAGATCCTCGACATTCCGAGCCCCAGAACCGAGCCGCGTCGGCCCCGAGGCCACGGCTTAAAAAGTTACTTACCGTAACAATAGGTGTTTCGAGGTTGAGGTACTCTACTAAAAATTATCAAACTTAATATATATCTTTTTCATCAAGTCACTCAATCAAGATCACCCATGGAGGGGAGGTTGATTTAGGAGTGAAAAAACGATATTTATAAAAAAAATATAAATCGTAGAGAAAAAGAAAGTATATAGTTATTATTAAAAGAAAGTGTAAGAAAAAGTTTTCTTTTATTTTTGTTTTTATAAATATTATTTAATCCCACCATAAAATTGAAGCGCATTAGAGACGGAGAGAAGCCCTCTCGGGTTGGTGGATTGCTCTCGTCATGGCCGCCATCGCCAGTCACTCCCTCTCCTTCGCTTCTCGCCGCCCACTCTCGGCCTCCCGACCCACCAAAACCCAAACTCCGACAGCGCTCCCTGTCCACCGGCACCCGATAGGCAGATCCGCCCTCTCATCTTCGCAGCCGCCCCGGAGACCCTTCAAGGCGTGCGTCAATGTCGCAGATTCCACCTCAAAGGTGCCAGCCTTTTTTCCTTTTTCGTTTTCGCTCTTCAATTTTAACCCGGTCGATTCCAATTCTTGGATCCAGTAGGATAAGAACTCAGCAATTGTGATCGGTATGTCCCTCTGGATTGGTTTGATGCTCAAAGAAGGTTCTTTTTGTTACGTCTTTTGTCGTTGAACATGAATTGTTATGCACAAGTTCGGATCTTGCATTTCCCAGTGCTTTACTCTCTTAAAATTGCAACGAATTCTTCAATTTGTCGTCAAATCAGGGAAAAGAATATTATTTTGATAGTCTGTTCACAAAAACTGCTCTCACTGTATCTCTTTCAGCTGAAAATTCAAGTTTTGTTGGCTGTATAATGTTAGATGTAGTTTCTTCTTCTTCTTCTTCTTCTTCTTGTTTGAATGATTAGTTAAATAGAGACTACTAAATTTGCTATAAATTTCTATAATTTAAGGAAAAAAGGTTCAATTTGCAGACCATCCTATATAGATGGATAAGGAATTGGGGACAAAAGTAATACGATTACTGGAAGAGAAATAATTTCAGCTTTTTATAAAATGCATTCTTCTTATTTAAACTAAATTTGATAAATATGTTGATGATGGTACTAATTTGCTTCAGACTATAAATGGTGATGAAGAGAACCAGATATCAGGAGCAGTTGATAAAAAAGACCTGCCTGCAATGAAGACCCTCATTCAAGCATACAAGAAGGCTATTATAGATGGAGATGAAAAGAGTGCCCAAGAAAATGAGACTCTGATATGTATTACTGAGAATGAGAAGAATAATTTGACTGCAAAATTTGCAGAGATCACAGCAGAGATAGCTTCTGGCAAGGAAAGTTTCCTTCGACTGAAAGCTGATTTCGAGAATTTTAGAAAACAGTCTGAGAAGGACCGCCTTAACTTTACATCTGATATACAAGGGGATGTGATTGAGAGTTTGTTGCCCATGGTCGACAGTTTTGAAAACACCAAAAAGGAGATAAAACCGGAAACAGAGAAGGAGAAGAAGATCGAGACAAGTTATCAAGGCATATACAAGCAGTTTGTGGAGGTCATGAGAAGCTTGGGTGTGGCTCTGGTAGAGACTGAGGGCAAGCCGTTTGATCCTTCTGTAAGTTGACCTCTTAAAATCCTTCCACTGCAGATCTTTCTGTCTTCTTCCAGCATGCACTGAAGTCCAGGTTATTTACTTAGAAGTCGACAGTACATTATCCTTTGCACACGTTGTTTGCACTCATTTTCTTATGAGATTATATTTTTGTTGGTTTCTAGTTAGGTAAAGAAATAAATATTAAGAACTATTGGCAGCATTAGTTGATACAAGGTCCTTTTTTTATTCTGAGCCATCGTGAGGTTGTGACCTAATTGATAAAACAAAAGGGGCGTACCCGAGGCTCCCACCGATTCGAGGTCTGGGGAGGGTCAATGTACGCAACCTTATTCTTAAATATTCAAAGCGGTCATTTTCGTGACTCGAACCCTAGTCTCCCAAGTTGCAAAGAAACAACCTTACTACTGTACCGAGGCCCGCCCTCATGTATCTATGACCTAATTGATGGTTTGGTTAAATCAACATTTAGCTTATGTGACTCCCAGCATATATTTATATCCACCTGGATGCCTTGCGATCTGCCACTTTTAGTTAAAGTAAGCAGTCAAAGGTTTTCCTAGTATAGTACGAATTAAACATCCAGCTGTCCTTGAGTCCAAGCTCAGCCCTAGCACTAACTAGAAGTATGTGAGCACTTAAAATGTTGCCAAGTGGTGCCAAAATGCGCTAGGAATGTTAATTGTATCGATTATATATTGGAATAATGTTTGTTATTAGATGTCATGAGGAACTTTAAGCATTAATCGATCATCAGTGTTTCACGAACGTGTGGTGTCTCTATATTAGGGAACCAGATGATAGAGTTTATGCATCCATGGATCATCATTTGAATAGGAATTGCTGTGCTTTCTTTCTTCACAAAGTGGGAAGATTTTGTTCCTGCCTTGTTCTCTAAAGTTTTACATGGCAAGAGGTTGTGTGGGACCTTAAAGTATTGATATTAATATTTATTTCGGTTGTTATATTGATAAGAATCAAACTCAATTTGTAAGCCAGATATTACTTTTTCTTGACTTCTCAGGTTTTATATTTACTTCAAACTTGGTCTCAGGAGCTCCTGTAGCAGATTAAATTTTGGCCGTTGAACTGCATTTTCTGTTGATTATTCGATAAAGTTTACTTCCTGCCTTGTTGCACATTCTTGGTGTATTTGATTAAACTGATGGAAGTTAAGTTGATTCACATTCCAAGCCTTCTGTTCTTATAGATCCATGAGGCTATTGCAAGAGAAGAATCCCAACAGTTCAAAGCCGGCATTGTCTCACAAGAGCTCCGTCGTGGATTTGTTCTGGGGGAGCGGCTGCTCAGAACAGCGACTGTCAAAGTTTCCACTGGCCCGGGTCAAGTGAAAGGTAGTTCGGACGCCGAAAGACCTTTGGAGCAGCCTTTGGAAGCTAAATCTGATGAGGATTCAAGCCCAACAACAAGCAACAGCTAGTTTACAATATGGGTTCAAAATCATCAGGAGGAACTGTTTATTGAGGTAGAGTCACAGTGAAAAAGCAAAGCCATTTTACAGCCCTAAAACTTGGGTTTTACAACCTCTCTTCCCAGCCGTAGTTCTATTGGGAACATCTATTGAGAATTATTAACAACAGTGTTCTGATTTTGCTATGGAATGACCAATTATCCTGATTTCTTATATGGTAGTCGGACTAGTGATCTGTTCAAAATGCGATTTGTTGACCTTACTTCTTAACTTTGCTCCTTTTTTTTTTTTTTTTGTGGGATGGCAAATATCTTGATCTCTGATATGGCAGTCTGGCAAGTCATAAGTTTACAATGCAATTCACTAACATTTCTTCTAAACTTTGCTCTATTTTTGCTATGAAACAGAAAATATCTTGATTTATAATGTGGCAGTCAGAGTAGTGATGTGTTTAAAATGCAATTTCTTATATGGCAGTCAGACAAGTAATATGTTTGTTTACTATGCAATTCACTGACATTTCTCCATAATTTCCTTTATTTTTGCTATGAAATGGCAACCATCTTGATTTATTGTATGGCAATCAGACAAGTCATCTGTTTACAATGCAATTTACTAACATTTCTCGATAGCTTTGCTATGGAATGGAAAATATCTTGATTTGTTGTGTGGCATTGGGAGTAGTGATATGTTTAAAATGCAATTTGCTAACATTTCTCCACAAGTTTGCTCTATTTTTGCTATGAAATGGCAAATATCTTGATTTCTTGCATGGCAGTTAGACAAGTCATATGTTTAATGTAATTTACTGACATTTATCCACAACTTGCTCTATTTTTGCTATGAAATGGCAAATATCTTGATTTCTTTTAATTTTCCCAAAAAGTAAAGACATATATTACTTGAATAGCAAAAAATATAACTCACTGGGAAAACTACCATTGAAGACCTATCTATTACAGTTATTGGTTCTGACAAAATTAGCAAGTCATTCAGCCACACAGTTTCTCTCTCTAAAAACTAAAGAGTGTCTCTTCAACACAAAGTTTCAAAAGGTTTTTAATAACCCCTAATGATACTCAAAATTTGCCAATTGAATGAGGATAGTCAACATTGTTGAAGGCCTTTCTGGAATTCTTATGTGGCAGTCAGACAAGTCAAATGTTCACAGTCCAATTTACTGCTATATACATATTTTTTTGCTATGAAATGGCAACTATCTTGATTTCTTACATGGTAGTCAGACAAGTCATCATCTATTCACAACAAAGTTTGGTGACATTTTTCCACAACTTCCCTATCTTGAATTCTTACATGGCTGTCAGACAAGTCATCTGTTTACAATAAAATTTGCTGAGATTTGAAGTAATTAATGCCTTATTTCATGACTTGAAACCTTGTGGAGTGCATGTGTGCAAGTGTGGGAACAAAGTGTCTGGTGGGAAACAAAGGCATGGATAATGGTGCATATACCCACATTTCCTAGTCAAGTAATACTCTCAAACAGCTTTGGTTGCTTTCAGAAAATCCTGCACAAATAATTTGCTAAAGCATATTTGATCCAAGATAAGACTAAATTTAAAATAAAATATAAAATCATAATCATCAAAACTGAATCGGTTATCAACTTGATCAATTATGATCATCCGTTGAGCCAATGGGTCACCTGATTGGACCATAATTTAAAAAAAAAAATTATATTTTATGTTAAAAATATAATATTTATAGATAATACTATAATTTTTTTTATTTATATTGGGATGGGATGGAAAGAAGAAAAAAAGAAAACAAATATATCCTATTCTTTTTTAACTGCAGATGCGCAAAGCCTAAATATTTCTCACTAAAGCAAAACCTTCACAATGCTAAACAAGCTGAGCTAACAGTAATGGTTGGCCTTCAACTTGCTTAGTGACTTTAAATACACTAATAATGAAGCAAAGCAAACATTGGCAATTTAGAGTCAACAAAACACATTGGAAATCTTGCTCTCAGAACACAATTTGGGTGACATGCAACAAAATCCACACAGTGAAAGAATTTGCAGATAAATCTGATGCTCTCTCAAACTTGAACACGATCGATCTAATAAACAAGAATACAACATGTCACCGAAAAGAAAAAAGAAAAAGCAAAGCACAGATCAGGTTGTATCGTATATATACTCCTAATACTACTGCCAGACTTGAACAGCCTAGTTTGCCAAAAGAAAGTAAGAACAAGGAACGCTTGCTCATCTTATGGCAGGCATTGAATACAATGATAGTGTTGCACGTAAAAATCCCAAGCAAAGCCAATATAACCTCAACAGAGCCACAACAATATGGAAACATTACCAAACTGACACCAAAAAACTACCCCGACAAAAGCAGAGAAGGCTTGAACCAAGATATTCATCAGAAGCATTTCCTGTGTACAATAGAAGGTCCAGATTCTTCATACTCTTGCTTGGAAATCCACATCTGTTGCATCAAAATGGATAGATTCGGAATAAGCAACTTGGCACATAAAAACTGGTGTCGGATAAGCCAGAATTAACAATAAAGGAATTTGATTTGCAGATATAAACTCAGAACAAGGACAAAATAACTGTTGCTGGTAAGAAACTAGAATATAATTATGAAAATAGCCTCCGAGGAGACATTGCATCACGTGCACAGTTAGGAGGTCAAGAGTTTGAGTCCTGTTGTGAGCATCTAGCATGCATATTATGTAATGTTTGAATGAGTAAATTAACAAAAAACAAAACAAAACCGTGATAAATGGAATTACCTGCTGGAAAGTGCTAAGTGAGGCAAGAATAGAGCCACCTATCCAGACACTATACTTCCGCTCAGGTGGGGCAACCACCTTAATCTTCATGCTACTTGGGGCAAGGGCTGTGATTTCCTTGCTCATCCGGTCAGCAATTCCAGGGAACATTGTGGAACCACCACTGAGAACTATATTGCCATACAGGTCCTTCCTGATATCCACATCACACTTCATAATGGAGTTGTAAGTGGTCTCATGGATGCCAGCAGCTTCCATACCAATCATGGATGGCTGGAAGAGGACTTCTGGGCACCTAAATCTCTCGGCACCGATTGTAATAACCTGTCCATCAGGAAGCTCATAGCTCTTTTCCACAGTAGAGCTGCTCTTGGCGGTCTCTAACTCCTGTTCATAGTCCAATGCGACATATGCAAGCTTTTCTTTAATGTCCCTGACAATTTCCCGTTCTGCTGTTGTCGTGAATGAATAACCTCTCTCGGTCAGGATCTTCATTAAGGCATCGGTCAAATCACGACCAGCAAGATCCAGACGAAGAATGGCATGAGGCAGAGCATATCCTTCATAGATTGGGACAGTATGGCTCACACCATCACCAGAATCCAGAACAATACCTTTCATCGAATGAATGCAACAGATTAGCTGTGTAATCATAAATACAAGTAATTAGTAATACAAAATGAGACATACCAGTTGTACGACCACTGGCATACAAGGAGAGAACAGCCTGAATTGCAACATACATAGCAGGCACATTGAAGGTTTCAAACATGATTTGGGTCATTTTTTCTCTGTTGGCCTTGGGGTTAAGAGGAGCTTCAGTGAGCAATATAGGATGCTCCTCAGGGGCGACACGAAGCTCATTGTAGAAAGTGTGGTGCCAGATCTTCTCCATGTCATCCCAATTGCTAACAATACCATGCTCAATAGGGTACTTCAAAGTAAGGATACCTCTCTTGGACTGAGCCTCATCACCAACATAGGCATCTTTCTGGCCCATCCCAACCATGACACCAGTGTGACGAGGTCGGCCTACAATGCTAGGGAACACAGCCCTAGGAGCATCATCTCCAGCAAAACCAGCCTGCATGATGGAAATTATACTAATGCATAATATCCAGTACGAGTATACAAGAGAACATTCTGGAATCTGGATAGGATATCTAACCTTGACCATCCCAGTACCATTGTCGCAGACAAGAGGTTGGATTTCCTCACCATCAGCCATTTCTTTATGATCTGCAAAAAATTAGGTTGTAGTCAGAACAATCAAAGTTTCACACATATATATATATATATAAACATCTGACTATAGTTTTATCTCGTCACTGTTATAACCTATGAGGCTGTCGTTTTAGTCTCACAGAAATGGCAGATTGAACAAACAATGATCACTCAAAATGGTATCTGAGAATATTTCAGGCATGACAATGATGTGGTCAAAATTCAAACTTTCTAAGAGCTGCAAACAAATATTATACTTCAGCAGCAAATCTCTCGAAAGCCAACTAACAAATTGCACAGAGGCGATGTATATCTGAGTTCCTCTAACACTCCAATCATCTAATTATTGCCTAACATAATCACCGCAGACCAAATAGAACAGATTCATGGAACAATGATCTCCAATTATTAGAGACGACCGCATCCTCAAATCTGGAATTTACTCGCAATTCATTGAAAAGAGGCTCAGACATATTCCTGGACATGGTGATCAAACTTCTCAAAGGTCACATGAGCTCGCAAGTGGCTAATCCAGTAAATTCCATACATACGACATCGAAATCTCCTGTGAAAGATAGCACATGCAAAGAAGTGAATGAAGCAAATGACACACGGAAACAGGTGCCAGATGCAGATCTTAAGAACATAACAATCCTGCAATGGACCTCGCTCGAGATCCGACCTCCGATCACCAGACTCAAATAACAGAAAGGAAAATCTAACCGATCTTCGATCTCCCGATCGAAAGTCTCAATACGATTCAGGAACGAACAATGAAAAGATAAAAATCTTTCGACCGCTTTAAGACTAGAGAAGTGGAGGCAGAGTGCGAACCCTATCGATAGCAGAATGGAGGCGGTTGTGCGGTGGACGGATGCTCCGCCGTGGAGGAGAGGCGCGGGGCTCTTTCGAGGGAATCGGAAACGGGCGACGGAAGAGAGGAGAGAGGGCGAGGGGGTTTTATATGCCACAAAAGGTTTCGAATAGAGAGAGAGAGCGAGAGTGAGCGAGAGAGAGAGAGAGCTCCTTTTGCCTTCCCATTCTTTCTTGCCCACCATGGCAAGCTGTGCAGTGTCAGCGACACTAAAAAAAAAAACACCATTTCTTCAATCACCCACCCACTTACCTTTCAAGTGACATCTGTGAGTTCGTTTGCTTCCACCAATGACAAGACGGGTTTCTAAGATGGTTATAATAATAAGTAGGTAATTTTATTTATTAAAAATAGCCGAGAGTGAGCTGTCTTCCGACGACCTCAACCGTCAGATCGGATAAGGTGGGCTGACGGAGACCGTCTGATCTAGCTTTGGAGGGGATGGGCCCCGGAGGCATAACCTGCGGTGGGGCCCACGCCAACTCGTCCACCGTTCGTTCCTCGCTGGCAATGAGCCGAGCCGATCCGATATGCCTCTTCTCCGGGTTCGGATCCTCTCCGATTACTTTGCGCGGATCCGAATAAGAATTATTTGGTCCGACCCGTGGCGCTCCATCTGATGGTACGTATGTATGGTGATGGGTCGATCCACTAAGCAACATCCATTAACGGCAGAACTAAAGCGGATCCGCATCCGATTCACACACGCTCTCGCTCTCCCTAGGCAATGTGAGTAAGAATGATGCACACACGGAATGGCACAGAGAAAGACTTGGCTGGCCTCCATGGATGAATGGAATGGCATGGCGAGGAGGTGATCACATGAGAGCCAACACCCTCAGCACTGTGCGTAAAGGAAATCAAAAGCTGGGTGGGTGTGTTTAAGCTTTACGACAAAGGCAGCTGTTAATAGAAGAGCATGCTATGCTACAAGTTGGAAAGCTCTCCTTTGGATGGATGAATCAAACCTGCTTGGCTTTACTGGGGACATGAAACAACAGCAGGCCCACCACTAAGAACATGGATGATGATGATGATGATGTGATATATATATACATATGTATATATAATTACACACTTTGATTGATTCTCTCCTATCGAATTTGTGTATATCATTAACAATTTCTTATTGATTAGAAAGAGAACTTAATTTGAGTTGCCACTTGTCCAAACCCTTCGTTATTGTTACTAATTTTGGTTTGGTTCCAATCAATTCATAAATTATTGTTCGATAACATAGATCGTAAATTATTTTTTCTTTGAACTTAAGAATTTAAAGTTCTCAATAATCCCCTTTCATCTAAAAAAGTTATGACTCGCACCCATAGTCAATTTATTCCATATTTTTTTCTCCTTTTTTTTTTTGTCTTTTTTTCATTGTGAATCAATCAATCAACGCATCTATATGTCAATACGTAACAAATCTATATGAGTCCAATCATAAGTTTGAGACTAAAATTTTAAATCATTATACTTTTTATTTAAATTAAAGTAATCTTGACAAGCGAACTAAATCCAAGCATATAGTCTGAGTTAAATTATTATGGAAAACATATGTTTTGGGTGTTGTGATTATCGAAACAAAATTTTTATCATATTTTTCATGATGAAATTCATTAAGATAAACCAGATCAGATTCTCCTTTTTGACCTTTGTATGTTAATTGCATTATGAGTAACTTCAAAAAAAAAAAAAAAAGAAGCTAGTTTTATTCCTAGACATGGTGGGTTGGACCGATGTGTCCTCTATATTTATAGTTCTTTTGTACTATCTTTTAATGATCATGAATCATGATTCCAGTGGCAATGGAGATATCCATTTAGAGTTTAGATGCATCCTTAACTTTGATCCATCTTGGATTAGATGTATTCATATATTTCAGAAAAAGGATGTGGGAGATTCACATACAGCAATGATTTATATAAGGTTAAATATTTATATTATGGTGCAATTGTCATGTACAAATAATTCAATGAAAAGACCCTTTTTCTTTCTATAATGGTAAAAGCGGTAGATGAATAATGTGTGAAATATAGAGATTTGATTTTTTTATTATTTGTTTTTCAAAAAAAAAAATCTACTGAGCTAAGCATGCAATTAAGGTTTCCGAGCTGGGATTGAGATTTATAGGTTGGCCATATCACCATCAAGGGGCAGATTGCCTCAATAATAGTCTTCTTTTAACACCCTAAAGTTAAACCAGGTTGGTCCTTGAAAACGATATACTACCTACAGCCATGAGATCAAAGAAAAAGAACAATAAAAAAGGTTGTGATTTGAAAGAGAGAGCAAAAACCTTAGTCACTGTCTCTTTCAATCGGAGAAAAGCACCGCAATGAGTTGAGGGAAGACGAACTGAATCTCCAATAAGGTTAGGTTTAATCAGAGTATTTATTAATTAATTTAATCGGAGATGAGCTTTCTAGGGAAATTGAGTTTGGGTAAGTTAGTCAAGTTTCATAATGATTACCATAAAATTATAAGTCTATCATAAGATTTACAAACCAATAAATATCAATCGATCGGTGTTTATGATGATTCCTTAGCTGAAAACCATTGCTATTGTTTGTTGGTTAAAGAAAGAAAAAACTTGTAATTTATGAAGTGGTCTATTTTGAGGTTTATAGTTTTAAGGTTTACATTAGAACATAAGTTGAATTAAGATATTGTTGAATCTAATTTGAAAGGAGCTTAAATAGAAAAATAAGGATGCAAACAGTCTACTTTAAGGTTTAGCAAACAATAAAACCAATATGTATATCGATCAATATTTACGTATCCAACATAGTTTTTGACATGCGAATCATGAAATTGCTCATGATATCCTACGAGTATCGTCTCCTCCTACGAGTATTGCCTCCTCTTCTCTTCCACTTTCTCTACGGTTTGTGCAGGCCATCATGAAGGGCTAGCGGGTCGACACACACTCAGCACGTCAATATCCGTGCTCAGGTCGAGATTTAAAACCGTGGTCTATCGGTGGTCGGCCCAAGTGTGGTTCGGTAAAAAGAAACCGGTCTTTTCTTGAATGGGCCAAAGCAATGATAGGATATTGGGACAATTTTATGGAATAAACCACAATAACATCAGGACATGGTTGGGCAAAAGCCATCAAGGGCAACAAAACTCCACCCAGACTCTTCCAAACAACAGTAGAAGAAGACTTGGCCATGAACACAATTATACTGCTCTTACCTAAATAGCTGCAAAGTACTCCTTGCTAAGCTTGGGATCTGGCTTCATGGACTTCTCTCCGGGCTTCCATCCTGCAGGGCAAACCTCATCTGGGTTTTCTTGGACATATTGCAGTGCCTGCAAGGCAAGATATATGAATTAAGATTGGGATACACAACATGTTATAGTGTTGAATGCTGAAGAACCATAGTAGCTGTGTATCTCATAGCAAAAGCCATAATCATCGGTGATGATGGGTGATGGTAAGGTCCACACTAACTATGTGCCAACTCTATTAACCATGAGGAATTGTCTGTTTTGGAATTGGATAATCTTACCATCGCAGGAAAGGCACATTTGGAAAAGGAGTCGATTGACTCTCTATTAGGTCTTGACTCTCCAATCAATATAAGACTATGACCTTATCAGGTGGGATCCAATAAATATGATATCCTACAGTTGGGTTTACCATGTGATGTATCTCGTATTGGTGTCAAGCTACCAGTTTAAGAAAGAGCAAAAATATGATGGAATATCACCAATTTCATGGCAGCATCGCCATGGGAGTGAAATTAAATTTTGGTCTCATTACCTGAAGAGTCCTCAAGGTTTCATCAACACTCCGGCCAATCGCAAGGTTATTAATGGTTGAATGCTGAATCACTCCTTCCTTGTCAATGATGAATAGTCCTCGCAATGCAATTCCCTGTCAGATCATACAATTGACACATGATGGTTTCACTTTTTATCTGCCACATGTTGAAAACAAATTGCAAGGGAGGGGGTGGAACCTGATGTTAAGAAACATGAGACTGTCTAGATTATATATTGGCTATTTTATAATTTGTAATATGAAAAAAATGCATAACTTTACCTGGTCAGGAATCAAAACCCTGTAAGATTTTGAGATTGATTTAGTGACATCAGAAATCAATGGATAATTCAGATCCCCAAGACCTCCTGACTTCCTATCTGTCTGAACCCATGCAAGATGGGAGAACTGCAGATGAGATATCAGTAGGATTAGAAAACAACAATAAATTCCAGATATTGGAAGAAATAGGATTATATATCAGTACTGGAAGCAAGATGGACCAGAAGCTACAACTGATTTGCCATTTTTGCCTTACTACCTTCAAGGCTTCAACCTCTTATAACCTGGCAAACTACTTCAAAATACCATGCTCAAGATAGACACCTCGAAAAGTATGTGGCCAAACTACTGAAACTAAAATCATTTAAAAATGAGAAAGGCATTTTCAACGAAGAAGGAAAATTTTTAATGAAGACCTGCTGTTGCAGAACTTATATGAGGTCATCCCTTGCGAAACTTATTTAGTAAATCAAACAAGATCAGTAGTATCTTACTTATGCTATCATAATAAGAACAATTCATATATCAGCGGAAGTCATAGTAATTAAGAAACTAAATTCAGAAGTTTGCATGCATAATTTTGAAGCGCTCAGAACCTCATCAGTCCACTTTTAAGTCCAAAGAAACATCAGACTTCGTAAATCAAATGAATAGGTAAAGAGCAAAACAAATTCCATATATGGGCAAAAAACACTTTACCACACTGTCAACTGAAACACCTAAGATCTCTGTATTTAACTTCTCAAAGTCTGAATACCGGTCACTGAAAGCAGTTATCTCTGTACAAAGGGAATGATAGTTTAATGTCTAATTATGCATCCATAAAATCGCTCTACTTAAAATGTTTATTGTGTTCCCAAGTTAAAAAGTTTGCACTTACCAGTAGGACAGACAAATGTGAAGTCCAGTGGATAGAAAAACAGAATGACATATTTCTTCCCAATATACTCAGAGAGTTTGACCTACCAAGGCAGAGAAATGATTAAAGCTGAAGAAAATTATTCACATTAAATCTCGAGTAAATAATAAAAAAGTTCCCAAAGTTGCTTTTGTTGTCAAGTTATGTGATAGAACCTTAAAAGAATAGAGCTTTGAGGAGTTCAAAATGTTTAAAATAATGGATGCTCATGAAGCTTACAAACATCTCCGTTCATTAATCATAATACACTCAAAACATAGGCTACTCTAAATTATTGCTTGATAGTAGACAAATTGCATTTTTGGAGCTTAGGGAGTTATGGCTACAGTCAATATGATAATATAGCAAGGTTGAGGGTGTTCTATCATTAACAGTCATGGACAATGATGGTTTATTGTGTGCATCTAGACATGCAATCAACAGGCATAAACAAGGGTGTAATGACCAAAGCAAAAATGAATAATATTCTAAAATGAAAGAGAATAAACAAACAAAGATTGCAATATTAGAGCAAGTAATAACTTCTAATTATCAATTAGAGAGGAAGAAATTTTGATCTTTAGAAATTTTAATTTCCTAAGGGCATTTTAAGCATTTGCAAAGAACTTCTAATTATCAATTACAGAGAGAAAGAGAACCCAATGAAAAAACAACTAAATGGCCACTGCTGCCTAAGATGTAAGGTCATACACAAAATCCATGTCGGGAATTTTATAACATCTACAGTTACCACGATATAAAGGAAACAATTTCTACCTGTTTTATGCGTATCCTCAGTCTAAACTTATGCAAGGTTTCCAGATATAGCTCAGGATATATATACTCCTATGAACAATCTGACATGTAAATCCCAAAAGTTACTAATGAACATGTACTCCCTGTGCAGACTGTGGATACATTTAGTTGAATAAAATTTCTCTTTATCTAACAAGAAATTTGAATTTCAAATCTTGTCAACTACATAAGCAAATATTAATACTAAAGTTCCTACCAGTGAATCACAGTTCTTTCTATTATAGTTCTTAGATGGATAGAACATTTGAACCTTAAGGTTAATTTGTATCTCCCCTCCCCTCCCAGATCCAAGCATTTTAATTTGAATTTCAAATCTTGTCAACTACATAAGCAAATATTAATACTAAAGTTCCTACCAGTGAATCACAGTTCTTTCTATTATAGTTCTTAGATGGATAGAACATTTGAACCTTAAGGTTAATTTGTATCTCCCCTCCCCTCCCAGATCCAAGCATTTTATTGTTCATGCGCATCACAACTAGCTTTATTCAACAAAAAACAATGAAAAAGGAGTCTAACATATCTGTCCTCCCAAAGTTTGGAAATACCGTATTTTCCCCTACAAATTTTATATAGCATAAACATATATGTGTATCCCTCCAAATATTAGAATTCTTCACATATATCGCTCCGGTTAGCATCGATCTAGAAACTCAAATAAGCATCGACCTTAGTTAGTTTAATTAAAAACTATCTTTAAGCACCTAAGATGTCTCCAATGTTCTTATAACCATAATGAGTTCTTATAGCGCATTAACTTCGTCCAGAGTTTTAACTAACAGTCAAATGATAATTAGCTGGTGGAAATTAACCGTAATTAATTGCTTTCCATAACTCCTTGCAAACAAAATAAATCCCTAAACACTCTTAACCACCCATCAAATCACAGATACAACTTACATGGCAAGATGCTGTAATTTCAAACCAATAATTAACTTTCTTAATCATGTCCAAAACGAGTGCATATAACAAAAGAAGCTTTCTCGAAAAAACAATACAGAAGCCAACATCAAACCACAGTCGCTTCGCAGACCAATGAGTACATGAAAAAAAGCCAACATGTGCATACATTGATGAACTCCTGATCAAAAACAGCTTCCGCTTCAAAGTCTGGAGCTTTATTTCCGACTAAAGGCAGATCGTTCTGCAAGAAGAAACATCATTTAGAGCGAACCCTAATAGACCGAGACCATCAAAATTCATGAAGAGAAAAGAAACCGAGGAACAGAACCTCGCTTGAGGCTTTGACGGTGAAGCCTCTCGAGGATGATCTCGGAGCAGATGCCAATCGGGGAGAGCGAGCACCGAAGGTCCTGCCGGCCCTCAGGCCGACAAAGCCTTTCGGGATGGCTAGGGTTTTCGAGGGAGGGTACGGATGGGAAGCTAAGGAAGCCATCGGCGTTGCAGGGTTGGAGAAGCCGACGGAAGGAACGTAGCAAGAAGCCATGGCGATGGAGCTCGATGTATCTCCTCTTCTCGCTTCCTATCCCTCTCTCGATTCGGTACGCTCCGGTTTCGTTAGGATAAGACTCGAGAGGGAACGAGGGGAGTTGTTGGGCTTTAAGTAGCGAACCGGAGTCACAGGATAACACCTCCAAGGGGAGGCGGGGAGGATAACGGTAGGCTCGCTCGAGATCGGAACCCATCTTTTAGATCCGACCCGGTACGAGCGGACCCGTTTTACATGACCTGTTAGCTCGCGGGTTGGATCCATTTAAAGGATCGAAAAGAAGAAAACTGAGGCGTCTAACCCTCAGAAACTGACATTATATTCAATAATCTAACTTTATAAAATCATGAATAAATAGATTCGTATAATTTCCAATCACGTTAGCCTTATAGAAAAATATTTTTAAATCGCATAAATTCCACCAGTAAAATTACATGGCCATATTCCTTAGAAAAACATCTGTTTTTAGTTCATGTGACTTTATTGTTTCTAATTAATAAATTAAAATAATATCAATATTATTATATAAATAATAATAATAATTTTAAAATTATACATATAAATATTATAAAAACAATAAATTTATGATAATGTAATGGTACAATTTGAAGCTTTAAGCACCGAAACAAATGAAAATTATATTTTAAAGGTATAAAAAATAGTCTTTTATTCTTTTTAGATCAATTCTAAGTTAGCTATTCTGAAAAATTAAGATTTTTTTTTTTTAAGTAAGACGAGTTACATTTTTGTCCACTTAAATTGGATTAAAAAAAAGATAAGTGAGTAATTGATGGCATATTTGTCCACTTAAATTAACAATTGTTGCCATTCAACGTAGTAAAGTAAGCAGTGGCCAAAGAAGGACGGCTGACGCAGATCCAATTATTGAAGGGCGAAACGTCTAAATTAGAGCGCTGTGTCAATCCGACGGCCCTGATATCTGCCTATCTTAAACACATCTGCTTTCAGATGATCTTGACCGTTCACAAATAATTTGGTGTGACTGACTCGATTGTTCCGATCGAGATAAGAGTCGTAATGTGTCCGACTCATCAACTAACCAATCAGTTCTATACCAACTAATTTGGATTCCAATTAAGGTTGATAGCGACTACGGCATATGTTATTTTGAGCCACGAGATTGTATTACCGTTATGTGATAATACGTACACATATTCATATATACGACAATTAACATACGATTATATATATATATATATATCTCCTCGCTCTCTCTATATATCTATCTCGGTCTTCGCGATGGTAGGCGAAGTCGTCGCCGACGAGCAAGCCACAGGCACAACGGCCAGGGGCGATATCGTAATTCACTACTGGAGGCCGGGGGCGACCCACGTCGGGGACCCCTCACCGCAGCAAGGCTCCACGAACGGCGGCGGCGAACTGGGGCGCCACACCCGGGCGGAGGAGGGGACGGGGTACACCAGCCTCAGGGATCTCATCGGCCGGCGGCCACGGCCCGGAGCCACATGGTCTACGGCGAGCTCCGGCGGCTGCGAGATCCGGATCAAGAACCACCTCGTGAAGCAGGCCGCGCACGCGTACCTCCAGCCGACGCCGTTGGAGACCGAGTGCCGCCTCAGTGGGCCGCTCCGGCGGGTCCTCGACTTCGTCACCTGTTGCTGCGTCGCCGTGGAGTCGCTTGGTCCCTGCGTCGATTTCCTCCGCCGCCTCTTCCGCGGTTGGCGGCGATGACTCGACGGCAAGACGGCTGGTAGCAGATTCAGTGTGTTTTTTTGTTTCTCCCTTCATGAATTATTTTTATTTATGTAAAAATACAGGTGGAAAGAAATGAACTCATTAACTCAAAATTGTCACGTGTTCAAAAAAAAAAGTTTGATCATTTATCCACAAATTCTTCTAAATTTCATAAACTCTGATTTATGCCCTTAAAAATATAACATCAAATATATACAATTTTTTGTATGTATTACTAATATCATCCAATAAACGCAAGTCAACTATCCCTAATTTTTTTTTAAAAAATGAATATTTCAAATACCTAAAATTCCTTTTTATTATTTCCATCAACTATTTGACTCCCATTCTTCCCAATATTTCTGAAGACGGTAGTAATATCAATTTAAATTTGAGCATCATTAAATTAGTTTATAGAATGAATTATCTATAATATATATATATAAACTTTAAGTCTTGAATAGTTTGACATATATTTAAATCATTTAGTACTAATGCCACCTTCAGACTATAGTTCTCCAATGTGGATTGGTGGGACCGGCAGCAATGATAAGAACCAGCGGTCAGAATTGGACCATTCTACCAATTGATTTCAGAATGAATCGGATAAGATGGGCTGTGGGCCCTGTCAGGTACGCCGCAGGTAATTGGAAGTTCTGGGGGAGGTGGGCCCACTCCCAAGCGTTAAATCTGGTGTGGTAGCCACTTGTGTAGATGTTACCAGGGTAAAGAATTCGACAGCGCAGCGCATGAGTATCGGTGGCGTGTAAACGGATCGGATCTCATAGAACGGGTCTTCGATCCGACGAACCGATCAGGTCCGACTTCTTCGTTCCAACCCGAGATCGAGATCGAGCCCTAACCTCAGAGCCTAACCACGGCCGACCACCCCTTGGCCAGCGGTTCACAGCGTCGGGTAAGCAGTACGATGGAAAGAAGACAGAGGCGAGGAGATGGGGGGGGGGGGGGGGGGGGGGGGGGGGAAGGGTGAGACGGGAACGATTTGGGAGTTGGCGTGTGGGATTTCACTTGCAATTAGCCGTTGGATCGAATCATATCTGATATCAATATATCGAATCGGGTTGATCTCGGTTCACGTTCGGTCCATTGCATGGCGAAGTCCAACCGCGGACTAAAGGCTGGGAAACGAGCAGAAAGATGAGGGTAGAAATTAATGGTCTGTATAATCTGACGTAATTAAGGGTAGAAATAAATGTTGTGGGAAACAACTTTGAGTCGTGGCCACGGGGCCGACGCGGCTCGGTTCGGGTCCGGACGACAGGGATCTCCCCGGGGCGTTCCTCGAGCCCGCTGAGGCGGTGGGTGCGGTATCCGATCGGGACGGTGTAGCCGTCTCCTTCGGGCAGGAACTCCTCGCCTGCGCGTCCGGAGGGGACCTTTGGCTTCGCACCTGCACAAAGGTCGGGCCGAGGCGCTCGGCTCGACCCCTCCGACGATCAAGTTAGCAAATGTGGAGGGGGTTTCAGATGAAGAAGTGTTTTTATGTGTCTGTCCCTCCCCCCTCTGATGAACGAGAGGGTATTTACAGGGAAGCTTACTGCTTCCTGAGCTGCCCGCTTGTAGGGGTAGGCTGATAGCGTCTGACTTTGTGTTGGCGTGGTGTGAAGAATTAAGCTTTGGCAGGATGTTAATCCGCCTCGGTCAGCGTTCCGATCTGCATTGACCAAGTGCTGTTGCGTGAGGCGTCATCTGACGTCAGCCGAGTGTTATCATAATTACTATCCTCATCATATTCCCCCCCCCCCCCCCCCCCCCCCCCCGAAAAAGAAGCTATGCGTCGGTCGTTATAACGGGAGTCTGAGGCATGGGTTCAGCTTTCAAGTGGGCTGGCCACGTAGACACGGTCTCAGGGAGCATAGAGCCGGAGGAGCACGAGGCAGGCGGGCTAGCCGCACAGGTGTGTCTTAGGTCATGGAGCCGAGGAGCACAACGCAGGCTGGCTGGCCGCGCAGGCGTGTCTCGGGTCATGGGGCTGAGGAGCCGAGGCAGGCGAGCTGGCTGCGCAGGTGTGTCTCGGGTCATGGAGCCGAGGAGCACGATGCAGGCGGGCTGGCCGCGCAGGCGTGTCTTGGGTCATGGGGCCGAGGAGCCGAGGAGCACGACGCAGGCGGGTTGGTCGCGCAGGTGTGTCTCGGGTCATGGGGCCGAGAAGTCGAGGAGCACGACGCAGGCAGGCTGGCCGTGTAGGTGTGTCTCAGGTCATGGAGCCGAGGAGCACGACGCAGGTGGGCTGGCCGCGCAGGTGTGTCTCGGGTCATGGGGCCGAGGAGCACGACGCAGGCGGGCTGACCACACAGGTGTGTCTCGGGGCATGGAGCCGAGGAGCACGACGCAGACAGGCTGGCCGCACAGGTGTGTCTCGGGGCATGGAGCCGAGGAGCACGACGCAGACGGGCTGGCCGCGCAGGTGTAGTCTCGGGCATCATGCAGCCGAGTAGCACGACGTAGGCGGGCAGACTACGCAAGCGTGGTCTCTCTGGCCTCATGCGCCTGAGTAGCACGACGCAGGCGAGCAGACCGCGCAGGCGTGGTCTCGTGCAACAGGCCGCCCTGAGGGAGGCTCGGCAGTCTACGACCGAGGGACACGGCTCAGGCGGGCAGGCCATGCTGAGATGGACTCGACAGACTTCGGCCGAGCCGGGAGGTAGTCAGGTAGATACTGAACCTTCGCTCGAAAGAGACTGAGGCAGGGCCTAAATTTCTTTCACGAGGACTACATCGGATATCCATCGGATACTGAACCTTCTATGGAGCCCGCTGTCGAAAGTCATCCCTTCTCCTTACGGCCTCCCAGGCCTCCGCTGCGATGTACTGGTTAGCCCGTTGGAGCATCTCTGGCACCGTGGTGGGGGGTCGCTCCACGAGGGACTAGAGGAATCTGGAAGGTCGCAGGCCTATTATAAACGCCTGCACCAACAGAGAAGGGTGAGTGCCCGACAAACCTCGGATTTGCGTGGCAAAGCGATCCACAAAATGTGAGAGGGGCTCATCCTCCCTTTGTTTGAGTCCGAGGAGCAGTGCCGCGGAGGGCCTTGGCCGTGCATAAACTACGAAGTGGAGCTCGAAGTCATTGGCGAGCTGGTCGAAGGAAGCAATCGTTCCGGTCTTCAAGTCGTCATACCACGCGTGGGCCGGCCCTCTTGGAGTGGTAGGAAACGCTCTGCACATCAGGGCATCAGAGGTTTCGTATAGCGCCATTTGGGCACGAAAAGCGGCTACGTGGTCCATTGGGTCGGTGGAGCCATCGTAAGCGTCCAGAGAGGGGAGCTGGAAGTCCGGGGGGACTGTCAGATCCCGTATCTCGGGCGTGAAGGGAGACCCTTGGTGTGCATCCTCCCCGAGCTCTCCCTTGGACATGCGAACCTCTTTCTGCACCTCATCGAGTCATTGGCTGACGAAGCGCAACTGGGCCCGCAGGGAGTCCGAAGAGAGTGCCTCGGGTTCCAGGCGGCCGCTCGGGTTTGCCATCACTGGATCCCCGAGTGGGGCCGATCGAACCCGAGACGAAGTGGGGGGCTCCGGAAGCGTCATGTGGGCCCGAACGGGCGCCTTGCGTTGTCGCAGTGGTTCGAACGCAGGCGGGTGCGCCGGATGAGAAATGAGCGGGATAATGGTTTGCACCATTTCCATCAGGGCTCGGACTTGAAGAGCGAGGTCCTGAAAGGCCTCGGACGACACGGGCGTTGAGTCGGCTGGGGCGCCGTCAGGCGGCGGCAAGCCCGGGTCGTTGAATATTTGCCAATATCGTTCGGAGGTTGTGGCGGGGTGTTCGTCACGATGGTCTCCATGCGGGGGAGGTTCCCCCGAGGCTTCGGTCGGGTGTGACCTCTCAGCCGTGAGCTCATCTGAGCCGCTCGGGTGGTCACCTGACATTCCGGGCCCTCCTTCTAGCGCCAATCTGTTGTGGGAAACAACTTTGAGCCGTGGCCTCGGGGCCGACGCGGCTCGGTTCGGGTCCGGACGACGGAGATCTCCCCGGGGTGTTCCTCGAGCCCGCTGAGGCGGTCGGGTGCGGTGTCCAATCGGGACGATGTAGCCGTCTCCTCTGGGCAGGAACTGCTAGTCATAGGTGCCCAGCAAGCCAATCACGTGAGTGATGGCACGTGTGACTTGATACAAAATCTTTTTGCTTATTATATTTTGGCGTATATCACTTTATAACTATTGCATAAATGCATACATATATTGTGATGTCCTTGGATTTGTGCAATGGGAATCGGATCGTGATGAGATCACGATAATGAGATCGATTCACCTTTAAACACATATCCTAAATAATCCCGGTCATAGGTTACTCGAGAGGGACATCGTGATAACCGGATAGACTGGTGTGCTGTATACCCGTCCATATGATGGATGCAACTGGTCTCATAGTTGCTCGTGTAGGGACACTAGGGATACAGTACAGGTGCTCATTGGAGAATGAGTTCACTGATTGATCCGCTTACGGAATGCTGGATGGTTGATGATGCCTTATTGTCAGACAGCGATTCCGTAGTCCTAGTGGTGTATCTGGTCCTTAGACTTGAGACACCAAGGATGTTCTGTATGAGTGCTCCACTCTTTGATACCAGACTTATAGGTTTGGCTGTCCCAGATCTAGTATAGCTGGTCAATGGGAGTGGTAGTCGACCTTACGAGGGCTATTGAGTGTCGATAGAGGATCATCCACTCTCGGCGTCATGAGAGGAATATCCCATGTGTTCTTGCTCAGACAAATCCTTAGCCAGGGTCATTCGGTTGAGAGAGAAAGAGTTCTCCGGGAGAATCCGATTAGAGCGAGACTCGAGTAGAAACCGTATGGGTCTGACAGCACCATGCTCGATATACGGTCTCTGGGATATTAGATGGATGAGGGATTATAGGTACACGGTAACTGAGGACAGACATGTCCAATGGATTGGATTCCCCTATATCGTTTGGGGACTACGGCGTAGTGGCATAGTACTTCCGTAGTCGATGAGTCAAGTGAATTATTACAGAGATAATAATTCACTGAGTTAGAAGGAGTTCTAACAGGTATGACTCACGGCCAGCTCGATATTGAGCCTAGAGGGTCACACACATATGGTAGGCATTGCGATGAGTAGAGGTTCGGATATGAGATATCCGACGGAGCCCTTGTCTTATTGGATGCAGATCCAATACCCACTAGGGGAGGACCCATTAGGGTTTGACAGGGGACCTCTATAAATAGGAGGGATTCAGAGCCTCATAGGCTAGAGCCTTTGCTTGCCTTTCCTATTCTCCTCTTCCTCTCCACCTCAGATCAGGCCTAGAGTTTTTGAGGAGCGTCGTCGCAACCCTGCTGTGTGGATCACCGCTAGAGAGGAGGACACTTGACCTCCTTTACCCTCTCCTAAGGATCTGCAAGGAAACAGGGATATACGATCTCCCTAGGTAACACAATCTACTCTATACGCAGTTTCATGTTTCGCGGATTTTTGCGCACCAATCTTCGCACGACGACGAACATCTTTTTGGGAATTGGGGATTATGTTTTCTTGTTCTTCCGCTGCGCATGTGATGTCGCCCCCATGATTTCCCAACAGTGGTATCAGAGCCAGGTTGTTCGTGCGAATGATTGGTTTTGAACTGCGTGTGTGGTGTTTAGGAAGAATTTTGACGTCAAAATCGTTGACGCAAAAGCGAGAAAGGGCAGCAACAGTTGCTGCCCTCGATCTGCGTGCGTGAAGGGCAGCACAGGGGCTGTGTTTGCAATAGCCGACCGACGGCCTGCTTGCAGCAGGCTTGCTGCCGGCGGGGCTGGCAGCCCACGGGCAGAGGTGCCGCAGGGCAGCGGCGTGAGCCGTCGCAAGGAAGCAGCGCCTGCCGCCGTAGGGTAGCGGCGCATACCGCCGCTGCTCCCACGGGCGAAAACCCCCCCACAAGGGCGGTCGCTCGGCGGGACAGCACCCCCTACGGAGGCAGCGGCGCCCGAAGGGGGCGCCCACCCGCAGCGACAGCGCCGCCAGCAAGCGTGCCGCCTGCAAGCGAGGGCAGTGCCCTCATTTGCCGCACAGGCCGCCGCCGGCAAGGTGGCGGCGGCGGCACCATCGTAAGGGAAAATGGCATTAGGGTTTTCTGGGCAAAAGATAGTTTTGCCCCTCGGAATTTGAGAAATTCCAGTTTCTATCTTTTGTCCAAATTATGAAAATACCCCTATAAATTCAGAAATTCCCTACATGTCCCTGATTTCAGAAAATATTAATTAATTAAAAAGGTTTAGTTGATTATTATTTTTATTATTATCTAGTAGTTCTACATGATGATGATTATTTATACATGTGATGTATGATGTGTGGACGGATGATGATGGACCGTGTGATGTGTGTACTTGTGATTATTATTATTGAGGTCTGCGAGCCTCTATTATATTTCTCGTTTATTGTCGGGCCTGCGTGCCTATGATTAAGTTGTGATCACATCAGGAGGCGCAGCGAGAGCATGGATGTGATAACGAGACCCACGAGACGGATGATCGCGATGCATGAAGATGCATCAAGATGTCGACGGAACCGATGAGGATGAGATGGACGATCACAGGGCATGGAGATGCACCGTTGCACACATAGATCTTGATGTGAGTGATTAGGCCTACTGGCTCAGGCCTAATCACATTAGGTTGTGGTCCATGATCATCTGGTGTAATTGATTATACATATACTAGATAAGTATATATATTTGCATGCGATATATATATATATATATTAAATATGTATATGTGTGACATGTCATATTAGGAGACCAAATCTTAGAAACATCTCTCGATAATATTAAGTCGGTAAACGTGAGGCAATTAGATTGACCCACGTGGCCTTCCATCGTTATAAGTAGGAACCGATTCCCGGTGTAGGTTGAGTTGGTCGAGTCCCTCGAGACTCACCTATATCGCGATTCGCTATCTTGCTTACGACATAGAGATGTCACCGATGACCTGAGGGCATGGTATACTTGGTCGAGTCCCTCGAGGGTATATCATCAAATCAGACTCATCTTGTAACGAAGGTGTTGACTTAATCGAGCATCATGGTTGGTCGAGTCCCTCGAGGCCATGGTGATTCGGAGGCCGAACAGGACGGGAATCACAAGGAGTTATGATCGGCAAGAGTTGCCTACCTTTTAGGCTTAGTGTGATTGGTCGAGTCCCTCGAGGTTACACTAAGACGCTGATTGGATCCTGATCCCCACTAGAAGTCTGCCGGAGACTTCCGTTTCACGTGCTGAGTGTGTCGCGTGACTCGTTAGTAAAATAGTGGGAGCATATTAAGATAGAAGTCCATATCTTGATAGTTTATTTCTTGCAAAATCTGCATGTTATTCATTTCTGCTGCATCTTTATTTTCAGAAAATGTCGCTTTCAAATCCCTTACGTGGCATACTTGATGTCAACCGCCTCACTGGTCCAAATTATACGGATTGGCTCCGTAACTTGAGAATTGTTCTCACAGCGGAGAAAATCATGTACGTCCTTGATATAATGATACCTACGCTCGAAGAAGGGGCAAACGAGGATGAGATCACTCGCTACGTGAAATACATTGATGACTCCACTCTTGCTCAGTGCTATATGTTGGGCTCTATGACTCCTGAGTTACAGAGACAACATGAAAAGATGGATGCCATATCCATTCTCCTACATGTTTGTAAATTGTTTGAGGAATAGGGAAGGACTCAACGATATGAGATATCCAAGAGCCTTTTCCGCGCTAGGATGACTGAGGGGACACCGGTTCAGAACCATGTCCTAAAGATGATTGAGTGGATAGAGAAACTCACAGGTCTAGGAATGGTCCTAGAGGATAACTTGTGTGTGGACATTGTGCTTCAGTCCCTACCAGATTTCTTTTCACAGTTCATAATGGATTTTAATATGAACAAGCTTGAGGTGACTCTCCCAGAGCTCCTCAATATGTTGAGGGAGGCAGAGAGTACTATTAAGAAAGAGAAGCCAGTTCTCTACACTGGTGAGACCAAAAAGAAAAGGAAAGTAGAAAGGTCCCTTACGAAGGGAAAGGGCAAGGGCAGACCAAGTAAAGCAAAGGTTGCTAAGAAAGACCCAACAAAGGCCAAAGGCCAATGCTTCCATTGTGGTAAAGATGGGCACTGGAAGAGGAACTGCAAAGAGTACCTTGCAGAAAGGGCGAAACAAGAAGCTTGGTGAAGCTTCAGGTACATTCATGATCAATCTCTAATTGTTAGATTTTTGTGATAGTGCATTGGTATTGGATACCAATATTGCTTATCACATCTACAATTTATTGTAAATTCTAGCAAAGCTAAGGGGAGATTGACGAGAGGAATATTGCATAAAGGTTTGTTTATGTAAGACACTACTCCACATATCATAAATGTAAGTGTCTAAGAGGAAACGAGAGGAGGTGAACAGTGTATACCTGTGGCATTGTAGGCTAGGTCACATCCATGAAAGAATGATTCAAAAGTTACTAAATGATGGATATCTAGATCCATTCGACTACGTGTCATATGCAACTTGTAAACCTTGCATTCGTAGAAAATTGACCAACTCTCCATTTAGTGGAACTGGAGAGAGAGTCACTGAGTTGTTGGAACTCATACATAGTGATGTATGTGGACCCATGTCAACTCATGCCATTGGTGGTTACTCCTACTTCATTACATTTACTAATGATTTCTCAAGGTATGGATATGTGTACTTAATGAAGTACAAGTCCGAGGCCTTTGAGAAATTCAGAGAGTATAAGAATAAGGTGGAGAACCAGACTGGAAAGAGTATCAAAACTCTTCGATCAGATCGAGGAGGTGAGTAAAGTACAGAGTTTACTCAGTTCCTCAAGGACCATGAGATATTATCCCAATGGACACCTCCTTACACACCTCAGCTCAATGGTGTCTCTGAAAGGAGAAATCGTACGTTATTAGATATGGTATGGTCCATGATGAGTTTCGCTGACCTACCCATCTCATTCTGGGGATATGCCCTAGAAACCGCAGCTTACCTTCTGAACAGAGTTCCAACTAAGTCGGTAGTGTCTACACCATATGAGATATGGAAAGGGAAGAAGCCTGATCTTAAGGTTGTTAAGATTTGGGGCTGCCTTGCCCACATTAAAAGACATAACCCCGATAAGTTAGAATCAAGGACAGAGCGATGCAAATTTATGGGACACCCCAAGGAAACTTGTGGGTATTATTTCTATCATCTCGAGGACCAAAAGGTCTTTGTAGCTAAGAGAGCAGTGTTCCTTGAGAATGAACACATTCTTGGCGGAGACAATGGGAGAATGATAGAGTTGAGCGAGGTTGGAGAACCAAGCTCAAGCACCACTCTACAACCCAAGTCTGTTCAGGTACCTAATACACAAGTTTCAACTTTACGCAGGTCTGATATCACATCCTCCTGAGAGATATGTGGGACATATTAGAGGAGAGGATGTTGAGGATATTGGTCCTCAGACCTACGAGGAGGCTATTATAAGTATAGACTCTGGGAAGTGGCAAGAAGCCATGAATTCTGAGATGGATTCTATATACTCCAACAAGGTTTGGAACCTAGTTGATGCGCCCGAAGGTATTGTACCCATCGGTTGCAAGTGGATCTTTAAGAAAAAGATCGGAGTAGATGGAAAGGTAGAGACTTATAAAGCAAGGCTAGTGGCTAAGGGGTATCGTCAAAGGCAAGGTGTTGATTACGACGAAACCTTCTCACCCGTAGCAATGCTAAAATCCATCAGAATTCTATTGGCTATTGCAGCACACTATGATTATGAGATCTGGCAGATGGATGTGAAAACCGCATTCCTCAATGGGAACCTCGAGGAGGAGGTGTATATGATGCAACCTGAGGGATTCGTGTCCAAGAACTGCCCAGATAAGGTGTGTAGGTTGCTTAGATCCATTTATGGACTAAAGCAAGCTTCCCGAAGTTGGAACATAAGATTTGATGAGGCAATCAGACCTTATGACTTCGTTAAGAACGAAGATGAGCCTTGTGTATACAGAAAGGTAAGTGGGAGTGCTATCACCTTTTTGGTGTTATATGTGGATGACATCCTCATCATTGGGAATGACGTAGGAATGCTATCCACAGTAAAGGCTTGGTTATCTAGACACTTCTCCATGAAGGACTTAGGGGAAGCATCCTATATCTTGGGGATTAGAATCTATAGAGATAGATCCAAAAGGATGCTTGGCTTGTCCCAGTCCAGGTACATAGAAACCATTGTCAAAAGGTTTGGCATGAAAAATTTCAAGAGAGGTCTCATACCGATGAGACATGGGATATCGCTTTCTACGAGTATGTCCCCAAAGACTCCAGAAGAAAAGGCAAACATGAATATGATACCTTATGCCTCAGCAATAGGGTCTATCATGTATGTCATGCTATGTACTAGGCCTGATATAGCGCATGCTCTGAGTGTCACGAGCAGGTATTAGGCGGATCCAGGCTTGGAGCACTGGAAAGCAGTAAAGTGTATCCTTAAGTACTTAAGAAGGAATAAGGATCTTTTACTATGGAGGTAATAGCCTTAAGGTTGAAGGCTACACAGACTCAAGTTTTCAGTCTGATGTTGATGATAGCAAGTCGAATTCAAGGTATGTCTACACCTTGAATGGAGGAGCAGTATTTTGGAAGAGTTCCAAGCAAGATACTACTGCTGACTCGACCATAGAGGCGGAGTACATTGCTGCATCAGATGCAGCAAAGGAGGGAGTCTGGTTGAAGAAGTTCATTACAGATTTGGGAGTCGTGCCGGGTAGCGAGGAGCCGATTTCCTTATATTGCGACAACTATGAGACGATTACTCAAATAAGGGAACCCAGGTCTCATCAGAAGTGTTATGAGGAGGTTCCAGTTTATCAGAGAGATCGTAACCCGAGGAGATGTAGCAGTGGAATGAGTTCCATCCGAAGATAACATTGCAGATCCACTGACAAAGCCGTTGTCGTATTTTGTCTTTGAGCGTCACATGGGTCTGATGGGGATCAGACACATAGGTGATTGGCTTTACGTCAAGTAGGAGATTGCTAGTCATAGGTGTTAGGATCGAGAGCACTAAGAGGGGGGGGGGGGGGGGGGGGGGGGGGGTGAATTAGTGCAGCGGAAATCTTTCAGCGATTTAAAAACGAAAGCTGCGTTCGTCCGATAAAAACGATTTCGATGTAAAAGCCGATTCTAAGATTACTTAAGATTAAGCGCAGTTTACGTCTAAGCACAGTTTACGTCTAAACTGAGTTTGCGTCTAAATACAATTTGCGTCTAAACGTAGTTTTACGTCTAAACACAGTTTTACGTCTAAACGCAGTTTTGCGTCTAAACTCAATTTACGTCTAAACGTAGTTTTACGTCTAAACGCAGTTTGCGTCTAAAAGTAGTTTACGTCTAAAACATAGTTTTATGTCTAAACACAGTTTGCGCAGTTTGCGTCTAAACACAGTTTTGCGTCTAAACTCAGTTTACGTCTAAACGCAATTTTACGTCTAAACGCAGTTTGCGTCTAAACGCAGTTTTATGTCTAAACGTAGTTTTACGTTTAAAAGAAGTTTACGTCTAAAACACAGTTTTATGTTTAAACACAGTTTGCGCAGTTTACATTTAAACGCAGTTTTACGTCTAAACGCAGTTTTACGTCTAAACGTAGTTTGCGTCTAAAACAGTTTCAAAGGGATCTAAACTTAGAAGCTAGTTTATAAAAGCGCAAAAGACAGTTTTGTAGAATCAAAACACAAACGTAAGCTGATCGTACGAAAAACACAGATTTACGTCTGAATGCATATTCGAAAAGATCAGCACTTAGAACTTATTCGTAAAGGCGCAGAGAGCAGTAGTTATGTAGGAGGTTTGCAGTAATGATAAGGTACTCGAAATAAAAGCAAACTAGAGATTTAGAGTGGTTCGGTCAGTCTTGACCTACTCCACTTTTGGCTTCCTCCTCCGACGAGGTCACCGACGTCAACTAGCTGCCTTCCTTCAATGGGCGAAGGCCAACTGCCCTTTTACAGTTTCACTCCTTTTGATGGGCTCAGGAGACAACCCTTACGGAACCTTTCTCTCCTCGCTTTTACAATTCAGAAGCTTAAAGAACAGAAGGAGGAGACTTAAAGGCTTTACAATAATTTTGAGCTCTTAGAATCACAAAAAGAATCAAGATTTCGGTGTAGGTCTCTTGCTCTTTCTATGCTGAATGGGTGGGGTATTTATAGGCCCCAACCCAGTTCAAATTTGGAGCTCAAAACGATCAAATCCCAGAATTCTGGGATCAGGCGGTTGCACCTCCTGACTGGAGAGGTTGCACCGCCTGGCAGAGCTCGGAGACTGAGCCCAGGCGGTTGCACCTCTCTGTCAGGGGCGGTTGCACCGCCTGAGTCTAGCTCGGAGACTGAGCCCCAGGCGGTGCCACCTCCTGACTAAGGCGGTTGCACCTCTCCTGCCAGAGCTCGAAGACCGAGCTCAGGCAGTGCTACCTCTGTCAGGGGAGGTTGCACCGCCCAGTCTCGCCCGGAGACTGAGCCCAGGCGGTGCCACCTCTTGCCTGGGGCGGTTGCACCGCCCAGCTTCGTTGGGAGATCCTCTCCTGGGCGGTGCCACCTCCAACCCTGGCGGTGCCACCTCTTTCACTATTTCAGCTCACTTGGTTTGGCTCCAAACTTGGTCCAAACCAGTCCGAACTTAGGCCTAATTGGCCCATACTTGGGTTATAGGATTAACACCTAATCCTAACCCTAATTAACATGCTAACTATGAATTTAAAGACATTTTCTAAGCTATTACAAAGTCCGCAAGTCAAGACTTCTTCTGGCGAGCTTCCGGCAAACTTCCGGCGGTCTTCCGATGAACTCTCGGAAACCATTCTGCGGACTCCCGGCAAGCTCCTAGACTTCACGATTTGATCTTAGCGAGTTCCAACGAGCTTCTTCAGCAAGCTCCGATCTTTCTCGGCGAGCTCCGCGAACTTCCAACGAACCTTCCGGCGAGCTTCCGAAAAACCCTTCGGCAAGCTCCCAACTCATTCTCGGCTAGTTCCGGTAGCATTCTCGACGAACCTTCGGACTTCCGTCGAACTCTCGAACTCGCAACAAATCCTTCGCGCTTGACTCCGACACTTTATTTCGCTTTATGTCTTCATCGTTATCATAGTTAATCCTGCACAATTAAAACAAAACTTCGATCGAGACAATTAATCCTAAGCAATTAACCAAGTTGTCCGACATGTCATTGGTCCCTCGACGCTTCGTCCGATTCTTCGGCGCATCATCCTCTCCTGCAGCCTATTGCCCAATCGGCCAGTTGACTCCGCAACTCCGATATCCTTGGCACAATACCCGCTCTTCTTGGCCCGATGCCCAAGTCCACGGCCCGAAGCCTTCTGTCGATACGTCGACCGATCCACTGGCCCGACGTCCAATCTTCTGACATGTTCCTTCGGCACAACATGATTTTCCTTCTTTAATTGTCTCATCCTGATCGAAGCATCCTGCGTCACTCAAAACGCAGATTAAATCATAAACATATATCAAGTAGTTTCATCATCAAAATACGAGATTCAACAATCTCCCCCTTTTTGATGATGACAACCACTTGATGACAGAGTTAAACTTAACTCCCGGAGTTTAAACAAACTCCCCCTATCAATATGCGATATTGATAGAACCTTGAATTCAAACTGAATTCAAGTCATTGCAATATTCATCATGAATACTTGCAACACGTCAACATGAAGATATGCATAAACTTATGCATCACATGTCATGTCATCAACATACTTTCATCAACATACTTCTCCCCCTTTGTCATCAACAAAAAGGAGAAGTATCACTATCAATCGTTTGTGATATAGATTCAACTCATTGCATGAAAAACATAGTATCAAGTTTTATCATCATGCATTCTTGGAGCTAGAAGATATAGCAAGTGTTACATCATGCTTAGAACATTCATGCTATCAAGTTTTAGATATGCAAGTTTTATAGCATATAAGATAGCACTTTTGGTAATGTTCAAGATAGCAAGTTCTATATCATGCAAGCTAGCAAATTAGAGATGTTCAAGAAGGCAACTCTTGCTTCTTGAAAATTTTGTTCACTTTGCTAGATGCGCAAGTTAGCATTTTTGCCTCTTGAGATAGGCAAGATAGCACATTAGCTTCTTTTGAGATAGCAACTTTTTGCTTCTCTTTAGACCAACAAGCTAGCAATTTTTACGATATACAAGTTTCACAATATATAAGCTAGCAAAAATTTTGAAAGCAAATGCAAGATAGCTTTCTTGTGTAAGCTCATGATTCTTGCTTCCTATTGCAATGTGCAAATTGCAAGTTTTGCTTCTTGAGATATTTAAGATAGTGATGTTCAAGAAGACAAATTTTCTTCTTGAAATAAGCAAGTTAGCAATCTTTGCTACTTAAAATAGGCAAGCTAGCTATCTCCCCCTTTGTCATTGTCAAAAAGAAAGGAAGAATACAGTTTTGTGGTTCTTTTTCCTTTTACAATGATTTCAAAATCATGACAAAGGATGAATAATCAAGTCATGAATGTCAAGATAATTTTTCATCATGAATATCATTGCATGCATTGTTATCATAGGTTGAAGTATTACATGCATAATTTCATATCATCATTCATAATTACATTAATGTTTCAATATAGCAATTTTTTCTCAAAGTGTGTAACTTAGCACTCATAGCATTTTAAATCATGATTTACATCATATGCAATACATCACATCATAATTAGAAAGCACAGGTATTGCATGCATAATTGCACATCATAAATATATCATGATGGTATCAATTTTGTCAAATTATATCCTACCATACATGATTGAAACTTCTTATTTGTATATATCAAAACAAATTAATGAATATTTCATGTATTCTTCTCTTCACATAAGGAATATCAAGAAGAATTATTAGGTGATGAGATAAACATTTCATGAATATAAGGAATTGCATAAAAATCATATCATAAGTGTTTCATGTATTCATATTATCACATGAAGCATACAAGACAACAATGCAAAGAAATCATGTCATGAAGAATATCAATGTGAAAATTCAGCAACGATCACATGATACAATCGCAAGGCATGATATAATTATGCGACATATCATGAGATGATAATTTATCATATCAATGAAAGATATCAATGAGGATCAATTCGTGAATACCAAAGATATGATTCATGGTTCATTACAATTCTTCTTAACAAGTTCACGATCAAGATTCATATAATTCTTAATAAAGCAAATTGATGTACAATCATCACACAAGACATACAAGGCGAAGAAATCTTGTTATTTCTGTATTATGAAATATATGATATCAAGGCTCATGATTCATTTGAAAAGATATAGTACAAAGAGCAACTTGAAACATTCATATCAAGATCACATTTTAAAATATTCCAAGTTTCAAGATATCAATATGACACTTCATTGAATTCTAAGAAATCAAAAGACAAGTTGCATTTCATTTGAAGAACTCCTTTTTGATAAATGTAGGGAGCATAATGAACGATCTTGATTTATAAAGAGCTTCATGTTATAATTATCAAGATCATGATTTTAATAATTATTTTCTTTAGCAAAAACACTATCATTCATATTTCGAGATGGAATTTATAAGCAGGAATCATTTCATCAAATCCATTTTAGAAAAATATTTTTCATAAGTGTATGAGAAAATCCGATTGTTAGGATACCAATTGTTAAGTGAATCCGAAAATGAAATTAGTACTTTCATGCATTCGGATAAGATTTTGCTATAGATTTTCAAGTTCAATTATGAAGATAAAACATGTTCATGATCATAAAAAATTATGTATCCAAAAAATATAATTTCCAACATGTTATAGTGTAAAATCATCATGGCAATTAAGTGTTTTGAACATTGAATCAAGAATGTCCAAAAAATAATCTTAACACGTTCATGCATTCGAGCATATTTTTGCCATAGTTTTTCAAATATACTCATGAGAATAATACATGCTTATCATCGGCTTAAAATCTCATGCATAAAATTGTTAATCAAAATATTTAATTTCATCATTATGCATTTCTTCAAATCAAACATGATCTTTAATCAAAATCGAGAAATAACAATGGAAATCAACGTAATACACATTATTACTTCTTAACCATGATTTCATATTTTCAATCAAAATTATTTTATTTGTTTATCATAAAATATGCAATATTATCATTTTCGAAATTACTTAGTATGATCATAATAATTTTTTTTTTAACATGTAATTTTTAAGAAAATTAATTCTAAACTAAAAGAGAAAAATACATCATGAAAGCATCAAGTAATTTCAAAATAAATTAGGGGGATTTCGATTACCTCATCATTGTAGGCTGTTAAGGCGTAGTTTGCCGCCTTGCTTTTGTTGACTTTCTCTTCTTCGGAGGAGCTCGATTCATCCCAATTTTTGTTCTTCTTCTTGCATTTAAAGCAAGTAGTTCGATTCTTTTTGCTTTTTAATTTTCGTTTCATTTGTAGTTTAAGTTCACCATCACTTGAGCTTATGCTCGAGTGGTCTTCAAATATTCTATGTCCCAAATCCTTCCTGTTCTTTGGAAGGTTGGTTTGTTCATCATTGTCCTCATCACTTGAGTCATCGCTCAAGTGGCATTCATTTGTCCAGAGTTCCAAATCCTTCCTGTTCTTTGGAAGGTGATTGTGTTCAACATGTTCATCATGTGCATTGTGCACCATTTCATATGTCATCAATGAACCAATTAGTTCTTCAAGTGGTAAGTTGTTTAGATTTTTAGCTTCTTGTATTGCAGTTACTTTTGAATCCCACTTTTTAGAAAGAGAACGTAAAATTTTGTTTACGAGTTCAAAATTCGAAAAATATTTTCCAAGAGCTCTTAAACTATTGACGACATCCGTGAAACGGGTGTACATGTCGCCTATAGTCTCGCTTGGTTACATTTGAAAAAGCTCGAAATCATGCAATAAAAAGTTAACTTTCGAGTCTTTGACTCTACTAGTTCCCTCGTGCGTGATTTTAAGTGTTCGCCAAATGTCAAAAGCCGTTTCGCACGTGGAAATCCGATTGAACTCATTTGTGTCCAAAGCGCAAAATAAGGCATTCATAGCCTTTGCGTTTAAAGAAAAATACTTCTTTTCCAAATCCGACCATTCGTTCATCGATTTAGAGGGAAGTTGAAAACCGTTTTCAATGATATTCCATAAATCCAGATTTAGAGAAATCAAGAAAACTCTCATTCGAGTTTTCCAATAAGTGTAGTCCAATCCGTTAAAGAACGATGGACGAAAGACCGAAAAGCCCTCTTGAAGAGCCATTTCTCTCGGGTGTAAATCCGAAATGAGAAATACCCCGCTCTGATACCAATTGTTAGGATCGAGAGCACTAAGAGGGGGGGGGGGGGTGAATTAGTGCAGCGGAAATCTTTCAGCGATTTAAAAACGAAAGCTGCGTTCGTCCGATAAAAATGATTTCGATGTAAAAGCCGATTCTAAGATTACTTAAGATTAAGCGCAGTTTACGTCTAAGCACAGTTTACGTCTAAACTGAGTTTGCGTCTAAATACAGTTTGCGTCTAAACGCAGTTTTACGTCTAAACGTAGTTTTGCGTCTAAACTCAGTTTACGTCTAAACGTAGTTTTACGTCTAAACGCAGTTTGCGTCTAAAAGTAGTTTACGTCTAAAACACAGTTTTATGTCTAAACACAGTTTGCGCAGTTTGCGTCTAAACACAATTTTGCGTCTAAACTCAATTTACGTCTAAACGCAGTTTGCGTCTAAACGTAGTTTTACGTCTAAACGTAGTTTTACGTTTAAAAGAAGTTTACGTCTAAAACACAGTTTTATGTTTAAACACAGTTTGCGTAGTTTACGTTTAAACGCAGTTTTACGTCTAAACGTAGTTTGCGTCTAAAACAGTTTCAAAGGGATCTAAACTTAGAAGCTAGTTTATAAAAGCGTAGAAGACAGTTTTGCAGAATCAAAACACAAACGTAAGCTGATCGTACGAAAAATACAGATTTACGTCTGAATGCAGATTCGAAAAGATCAGCACTTAGAACTTATTCGTAAAGGCGCAGAGAGCAGTAGTTATGTAGGAGGTTTGCAGTAATGATAAGGTACTCGAAATAAAAGCAAACCAGAGATTTAGAGTGGTTCGGTCAGTCTTGACCTACTCCACTTTTGGCTTCCTCCTCCGACGAGGTCACCAACGTCAACTAGCTACCTTCTTTCAATGGGCGAAGGCCAACTGCCCTTTTACAGTTTCACTCCTTTTGATGGGCTCAGGAGACAACCCTTACAGAACCTTTCTCTCCTCACTTTTACAATTCAGAAGCTTAAAGAACAGAAGGAGGAGACTTAAAGGCTTTACAACAATTTTGAGCTCTTAGAATCACAGAAAGAATCAAGATTTCGGTGTAGGTCTCTTGCTCTTTCTATGCTGAATGGGTGGAGTATTTATAGGCCCCAACCCAGTTCAAATTTGGAGCTCAAAACGATCAAATCCCGGAATTCCGGGATCAGGCGGTTGCACCTCCTGAGACTAGAGAGGTTGCACCGCTTGGCAGAGCTCGGAGACTAAGCCCAGGCGGTTGCACCTCTCTGTCAGGGGCGGTTGCACCGCCTGAGTCTAGCTCGGAGACTGAGCCCCAGGCGGTGCCACCTCCTGACTGAGGCGGTTGCACCTCTCCTGCCAGAGCTCGAAGACCGAGCTCAGGCGGTGCTACCTCTGTTAGGGGAGGTTGCACCGCCCAGTCTCGCTCGGAGACTGAGCCTAGGCGGTGCCACCTCCTGCCTGGGGCGGTTGCACCGCCCAGCTTCGTTGGGAGATCCTCTCCTGGGCGGTGCCACCTCCAACCCTGGCGGTGCCACCTCTTTCACTATTTCAGCTCACTTGGTTTGGCTCCAAACTTTGTCCAAACCAGTCCGAACTTAGGCCTAATTGGCCCATACTTGGGTTATAGGATTAACACCTAATCCTAACCCTAATTAACATGCTAACTATGAATTTAAAGACATTTTCTAAGCTATTACAAAGTCCGCAAGTCAAGACTTCTTCTGGCGAGCTTCCGGCAAACTTCCGGCGGTCTTCCGATGAACTCTCGGAAACCATTCTGCGGACTCCCGGCAAGCTCCTAGACTTCACGATTTGATCTTAGCGAGTTCCAACGAGCTTCTTCGGCAAGCTCCGATCTTTCTCGGCGAGCTCCGCGAACTTCCAACGAACCTTCCGGCGAGCTTCCGAAAAACCCTTCGGCAAGCTCCCAACTCATTCTCGGTTAGTTCCGGTAGCATTCTCGACGAACCTTCGGACTTCCGTCGAACTCTCGAACTCGCAACAAATCCTTCGCGCTTGACTCCGACACTTTGTTTCGCTTTTGCCTTCATCGTTATCATAGTTAATCATGCACAATTAAAACAAAACTTCGATCGAGACAATTAATCCTAAGCAATTAACCAAGTTGTCCGACATGTCATTGGTCCCTCGACGCTTCGTCCGATTCTTCGGCGCATCGTCCTCTCCTGCAGCCTATTGCCCAATCGGCCAGTTGACTCCGCAACTCCGATATCCTTGGCACAATACCCGCTCTTCTTGGCCCGATGCCCGAGTCCACGGCCCGAAGCCTTCTGTCGATACGTCGACCGATCCACCGGCCCGACGTCCAATCTTCTGACATGTTCCTTCGGCATAACATGATTTTCCTGCTTTAATTGTCTCATCCTGATCGAAGCATCCTGCGTCACTCAAAACGCTGATTAAATCATAAACATATATCAAGTAGTTTCATCATCAAAATACGAGATTCAACAATAGGTGCCCAACAAGCCAATCACGTGAGTGATGGCACGTGTGACTTGATACAGAATCTTTTTGCTTATTATATTTTGGCGTATATCACTTTATAACTATTGCATAAATACATACATATATTGTGATGTCCTTGGATTTGTGCAATGGGAATCGGATCGTGATGAGATCACGATAATGAGATCGATTCACCTTTAAACACATATCCTAAATAATCCCGGTCATAGGTTACTCGAGAGGGACATCGTGATAACCGGATAGACTAGTGTGCTGTATACCCGTCCATATGATGGATGCAGCTGGTCTCATAGTTGCTCGTGCAGGGACACTAGGGATACAGTACAGGTGCTCATTGGAGAATGAGTTCACTGATTGATCCGCTTACGGAATGCTGGATGGTTGATGATGCCTTATTGTCATACATCGATTCCGTAGTCCTAGTGGTGTATCTGGTCCTTAGACTTAAGACACCAAGGATGTCCTGTATGAGTGCTCCACTCTTTGATACTAGACTTTAGGTTTGGCTGTCCCAGATCTAGTACAGCTGGTCATTGGGAGTGGTAGTCGACCTTACGAGGGCTATTGAGTGTCGATAGAGGATCATCCACTCTCGGCGTCATGAGAGGAATATCCCATGTGTTCTTGCTCAGACAAATCCCTGGCCAGGGTCATTCGGGTTGAGAGAGAAAGAGTTCTCCGGGAGAATCCGATTAGAGCGAGACTCGAGTAGAAACCGTATGGGTCTGACAGCACCATGCTCGATATACGGTCTCTGGGATATTAGATGGATGAGGGATTATAGGTACACGGTAACTGAGGACAGACAGGTCCAATGGATTGGATTCCCCTATATCGTTTGGGGACTACGGCGTAGTGGCCTAGTACTTCCATAGTCGATGAGTCAAGTGAATTATTACAGAGATAATAATTCACTGAGTTAGAAGGAGTTCTGACAGGTATGACTCACGGCCAGCTCGATATTGGGCCTAGAGGGTCACACACATATGGTAGGCATTGCGATGAGTAGAGGTTCGGATATGAGATATCCGACGGAGCCCTTGTCTTATTGGATGCAGATCCAATACCCACTAGGGGAGGACCCATTCGGGTTTAACAGAGGACCTCTATAAATAGGAGGGATTCATAGCCTCATAGGCTAGAGCCTTTGCTTGCCTTTCCTATTCTCCTCTTCCTCTCCACCTCAGATCATGCCTGGAGTTTTTGAGGAGCGTCGTCGCAACCTTGCTGTGTGGATCACCGCTAGAGAGGAGGACACTTGACCTCTTTTACCCTCTCCTAAGGATCTGCAAGGAAATAGGGATATACGATCTCCCTAGGTAACACAATCTACTCTATACGCAGTTTCATGTTTCGCGGATTTTTGCGCACCAATCTTCGCACGACGACGAACATCTTTTTGGGAATCGGGGATTATGTTTTCTTGTTCTTCCGCTGCGCATGTGATGTCGCCCCCATGATTTCCCAACAGGAACTCCTCGCCTGCATGTCCGGAGGGGACATTCGGCTTTGCACCTGCACAAAGGTCGGGCCGAGGCGCTCGGCCCGACCCCTCCGACGATAATGTTAGCAAATGTGGAGGGGGTTTCAGATGAAGAAGTATTTTTGTGTGTCTGTCCCTCCCCCCTTGATGAACGAGAGGGTATTTATAGGGAAGCTTACTGCTTCCTAAGCTGCTCGCTTGCAGGGGGCAGGCTGGTAGCGTCTGACTTTGTGTTGGCGTGGCGTGAAGAATTGAGCTTTGGCAGGATGTTAATGCGCCTCGATCGACGTTCCGATCTGTATTGACTAGGTGCTATTGCGTGAGATGTCATCTGACGTCAACCGAGTGTTATCATAATTACTATCCTCATCGATTCTCAACTACCACAATTATCATAGCATTAATTTATGTTCTTATGGCTTTGCGTCCCCAACTAAGAAACCCATAAATCATACCCCACTTCTCCACGTTCAACATCAAGAACGTGAGGCAGTAAAGATTGCAGCTTTAACATCACCTTCAAAGAGAAGACAAGGAGAACGAGCACAGAGAGGAGAGACGGCCAAGGAAGAAGACCAGGAGACGCAGTAAAGAACGATGACTCGGCCCGCTGTGGCTGAGTTCAGGGCTTCCTGGTCGTCTTGGTGGTGGTGGAGTCGTGGAGGAAGTCGAGGAGGACGGCGCTCTTGCACTTGGGACACCTGGCGTCATCCTCGGAGAGCATGACGTACATGAGGCACCGGGGGCAGGCGGCGAGCACCATCGACGACGTCGCTTCGGGGCTGTCGGCGTCGGACGACAGGCACGAGCTCAGCGAGGACTCCCCGTCGCTGACAGCGGCGGCAGCCGCCCTTCTCGACGTGTCCCCTCTCGTCGGCGGCGGCGGCGCCAGGTTCAGCTTCAGGTCCACCTTCTGGCCTCTGCGGCGGCTCATCGTCGTCCTTCTATCGAACACCCTAAACCCTATCTGCGACCACAAACAACAGTACTCCATAACGCTCAATAGTTCGAGTTACCGATGCCAACCTCGAACAGTCGCATGTCACCAACCTGCAGCAGCTCTGGAACCCGACAATGGCGAAGAAGAGTGGCTTCTACGGGTGTTCCTTAGCAGCAAGCAGTGGAAGCTACACCACCATGAATGCATTATATAAGAGCTTTGTAGAGGTCAATCGCTTGTCTTCATCACAAAACAACAAATACTAATATATATATATATATATATATATATATATATATATATATATATATATATGATAAGAAATATAGTGTAGGGTTTTGCCCTTTTCTTGTTGGTGATGAGAGAAGAAAGTGATATGGCCAATGGCCATGAATGCGAGACGGGTTAACTTAATGCATGGGGCTTAAAATATACAGCCCTCAGCAAATGCTCATTTACTGCCAATTTAATGAAGATACGAAGGACGTGTAGCTCTACAACACATTTGTCTCCTCTCCCCCACCAAGAGATAAGCATACATTAATGTCCTTTGTTTGATGCATGCATGCGAGCAAACCTTAAAGACACCATCCTCTCTACTTCTCTAAGGTGTTATCCAAAGCTCAATGGATGAGATCTTAGAAGCAACAAAGGTGGCGCATCCAAGACTAAGTCAATGGTGTTGAAAGAAGGATGAGATCTCAAAAGTTTCCACCATTCATCACGATTAAGGTCGAGGAAGTGAGAATTAAAAGTAGTGCTGACCTTGGAGAGGTCTCATTACTGGAGCAGTAGGTAAGTTAATGAGGAATGTGGTTAAATAATGGGTCATTTATAGAACTAGGCATTAGATGGTGTGAAGCCCCCATGTGCACATCAATTTTATGTCCATGGAGGGATGCGAGGAGATTAATTAGAGATGTGGTGGGGATTAATGGCGGAAGGGGAGGAGCTTTAAAAAATGTGGAAGAAGACATTGATAGTAGATAAGAAGTGCCTCACTTTATGTACTTCCGAGCAACATATTTATGTTGGCATTTAATGGGAAGTACTCAGCTTTTGTAGCTTTGGGGAGACCTTCACATATTATTATTTCTTATGCTAATACCTCTTTTTTAAATTTATTTTCTTGGAAAAAGGGTGAATTCCAAGGAAAATAATAAAACAAAATGCATGAGGAATGAAGAGAAGAACAGCAAAATATTGGAATAATAAGATGCTACTGCCAGAAAAAAAAAAAATTGTTTGTGTAGGATAAAGATTGAGATGGGCTAAGATACTTTCATATTGCTAAAAGTTTAATGATTAGATTTTTAGTATTGTTGGTGAACAAAAGTACTACGGCTGGTGAGTCAGCATGGTTAGGTCCACGGGCCGATATCTGGAGTTCTCTATCAGCTGAGCTGGACGCCAAGGTAGGTCGGGCCTTCGCGACGAGATGTTGGTCACCGTTTCTTGGTCCGAGCGTCGTCTGTGTCGAGCTGCGTCTCTCCATTCCCGGGATAGATGACAGCTCGCCCTCCTTCACTGGGTAGCGATTTCCAAGCCGAGGCGCTCGTGGCTCGGGGTGATCATTTTCCTGCAAAAAGGCCTTCGTCGGGTGATTCCCGACTTTGGCACCTCCGACGAGCAAGTCAGTTGTGGGTGCAATGGTTTTTCTCCCTTGGGTCAGACGCCGGCCAGAGGTCTTTATACTACTATCTAAGGGTCGGTCGTACATGGGTTGACATGGTGGACGTGCCAAATAGTGTCTTGGTATGGATTCTGACTTATCGTGTCTTGGGGGCGATGCCATCCCGAGATTCTAGGGACGAGACGTGCCGAGCGCCGAGCAACGCTTTGGTACGGATTCTGACCTAACACGAGGCATTGATTATGATGTATCTTAGACTCAAAATATGTCTTATCAAGTATTACATTGAAGTTCAAGTCGGGAGGCTTCCAAGATATCATTAGGACAGGGTTGAACATCGTTTATTATCACAGTGTATATACAAAACAAAGGTCTTCTGCTCAAGTAAAATTATCTCGACATGGTGATGGCTCATAAATAAAAGGGATTAGATGGTTTGGGTGTTTTATTCTCCTTTATGATATCATATAACTTTTTTTAAGTGTCAAGAGAATAACAATGCATCATCATCGGAGAAGATCCTTTGAATCCTTATAAGGGATATTCTTGGTTATCGCACTATATTTTGTTTTAGTAATAACATGTTCACAGTCATTTTGTAGTTAAGGTAGAGCCATTAGGCTCTTGTGATGGTCTTCACTGGCTATCAAAATCTGTCGTGAGTTGGAGAATGGGTTGGTTTGGGTTCGATCTTGTCGAAATATGATGACCAATTGCTGGTCTAAAGTAAGTTGCATGTTTCCAACCTCTTGTAGGGAATACTGTCAACCTAAGCTTATGTCGACTTTCATGTCAACCTACATCAACGTTGACCTGCATCAAGTTCTTCAAAGTAAATGAATACTGAGCTGATCAGATAGATGAAGAGGATGGTGTTGTCAATGTACCAAAAATCTTTATTATGCATATTATTTTTCCACATCAAAGATTAAAAAGAGTCAGATGATATATTGGATCACATTGGTATTAATTTGATTTAATTTAGACTTATGGAATTAAGTTCTTAACACCTATCACATCCTTATTATTAAATATTTTATTTATTATCATTAAATTTTTTTATTATGGTTCAAATGTTATAAATTTAAATTAATTTTTGAACGTTAATGATAAATATTCTTGATAGGAGAACATTTATATAAACGAGAGTTTTGGTGGTCAACATCTCTCTCAACTTTAAAGGATTTTCTATACCATCTAAGGTGAGAGTTCTGAGTCGAGAAGTACCCAAATACATTAAAACCGTAGTTAAAATTCTTGACAATAATGGTCCAAGGTATACAATTTTTGTTTCCACATTAATTTTCTTATATTTCTATTATAATAGTTTAGAAATATACTTTGGTATTAAAACTTTAATAGTTGGTATTAAAGCCATTAACCTTTACGAAAGAGTTTTTGTTTTTTATACCATAAATATGACTTGATTTTAATTTATTTTTAAAGCTTCTTGATATATTTTGATGTTGAAAATACTCATATTTTTAGTATTTTTAGTCGATAAATTGCTCGTATTATGTATGAATATTTAATTATAATAATTTATGCTTATGAGTAAATTTTATATGTTCAAAATATCTAGTGACTCATATAATCTTAATTAATTAGGAATTAGCCACAGCATCCTTAATTAATTAAAATTATATATAAAATTAAAATAATAATCACATAATTAATTAGCCATAATATTATAATTGATTATATTTAATATAATAATTATTATCCCACATGATCTTTTATTATATTCATATAATTAATCAAGATAAAATATCAGATTATTTTCATAATTTATCCATAGGGATTATGAATTGAAATATAATTCGATAATTTTCTTATAAAAACCATTTGAATGAATTAAAAAATTAGCCCATAAGTAATTTTTATGTTATGAGATTTATCTTTTGGCATGTTTCAATTCGTAAACATGTTTGATTTTATACAGTTTCTTAAACTGTTAATTTCTCTCATATTCGATATAACATTCCTGAACTTAGGGATGATAACTATAAGTTATGGAATAAGAGAATTCTACTCTATTTAGGGTGGATGGATATTGATTATACTATTAAGAAAGATGAACCACCTACAATCACTAATACCAATACTTCGTCGTGTTAAATGAGCGATGGGAACGACCCAATCGACTTAGCGTAATGTTTAACAAAACTAAGATAACTGCTGGCATATGTGATTCTATTGATCAGCACGAGAAGGTTCAAGACTTGCTATAAGCTATCGATGAGCAATTCGTCACTTCGGAAAAGATATTAGCAAGTACCCTAATAATGAAATTCTCATCCCTTAGACTCACCAACAAAAAGGGTATGCATGAGCATATAATGCAAATGCGAGATATTGCAACTCAACTTAAGAAACTCGAGGTTAATATGTCAAAATCCTTCTTGGTGCACTATATTCTGAACACCCTTCCATAACAATATGAGTTTTTTAAGATTTCATATAAAACACATAAGGACAAATGATTATGTGTGTTCAAAAAGAAGAGAGGCTTATGATGGAACTAGGTAAGAGTGCATTGGTGGTAACCACTTGTTGGGAAAAACCTGCGGAATATTCTTTTCCCTCTTTGTGTATCAAAATGGGTTCCTCATCAAAATACCAACTTGATATCCAAATGTAAATATCAACCAGCATAGCACAAACAATAGAGCAAATAATCAATCACATAGTGAGACCAAATCTTTTTAACGTGGAAAACTCAATGTGGGAAAAACCATGGGATCGTAGTCCATCTCAAACTTCCACTATCAATAGTAATGATAACAGGTTTATAATCGATCTTCTCTAGAATAACTAGAGGATCCGAATAACATCAAGAACATAGATCTTGGCTCTAGCATAGCATATCTTCATCACATAGGGTGAATCTCCTTGTAAGAGAATTCTATGTCTCACAAAGTGGATATAGCAGGAAAGTACCTTAGAGAGGGTAAATTGTAGATCAACACCGTTAGGATTGTAGAGTTTGCTACAAGGATTCTCTACATAAAATTTGGGCCAAAACTGACAACGTTTGGCCACAGATCGTCAAACAGAAATCTCAAAAACCTAACTTTCTCTCTCTATTTCTCTCTCCTCTTTTCTCTACACGTTGCCGCACATGTTTACTGTGCACTCTCTTGCCCGTTGCACTGCACTCACACTTCACCAAACCGTATCTCTCTTAATTATTGATTTGGGCTCCAAAGGTCTAATTGTCCAAACCCACATATGAGCTGGACCCAACAATTCTCCCCCTCCAGCTCATATGGTGAGCTGTACCAAGCCCGCTCTTCGTCTACATGCTTCAAACTTCTCCTTAGGCAAAGACTTTGTCAACATATCTGATCCATTCTCATTAGTATGCACTTTTTCTAACTGTAATTCTTTCATCTCAAGCACATCACGAATCCAGTGATATCTCACATCAATATGCTTGGATCTAGAATGATATGTTGAATTCTTGGAGAGGTGAATGACACTCTGACTGTCACAGTAAATAGTATATCCTTCCTGTTTCAAGCCCAATTCCTGTAGAAACTTTTTCATCCATAAAACTTCCTTGCAGGCTTTAGTAATTGCTATATATTCTTCTTCTATGATTGATAAAGCAACACATTTCTGTAACTTAGACTGCCAAGAGACTGCTCCTCCTACAAATGTCATCAAGAATCCCGAAGTGGACTTCCTGGAATCAGTATCACATGCTATGTCTGCATCTGTGTAACCTTCTAACACAGGCTCATCATTACCAAAACATAAACATAACTTGGAAGTACCTCTTAGATATCTTAATATCCATTTCACTGCTGCCCAATGTTCCTTTCTAGGATTTGAGAGAAATCGACTGACAACTCCAACTGCATGAACTATATCTGGCCTAGTACAGACCATCGCATACATCAAACTACCCACTGCAGATGAGTAAGGCACTATAGACATTTCTTCTTTTTCTTTCTCACTTGTAGGACATTGTTTCGAACTAAGCTTGAAATGACCTGCAAGTGGGGAACAAACTGCTTTGGCTTTACTCATGTTGAATCTTTCAAGAACCTTTTCAACGTAAGTCTCCTGAGATAGCCAAATCTTCCTTTTCTTCCTATCACGAAGAATCTTCATGCCAAGTATTTGTTTCACCGATCCTAAGTCTTTCATGGCAAAAGACTTACTTAGCTCTCTTTTAAGCTTTCCAATTTTTCCAACATCATGGCCAACAATTAGCATATCATCAACATATAGCAGTAAAATAATAAAATCATCATCTGAAAATTTCTTCATAAACACACAATGATCAGATGTGGTTCTATCATACCCTTGGCTCATCATAAAGGAATCAAACTTCTTATACCACTGTCTAGGTGCCTATTTGAGTCTATATCAGCTTTTCCTAAACTTACACACCATATTTTCTTTTCCCTTGACTTTGAAACCTTCTGGTTGCTCCATGTAAATTTCTTCTTCTAAGTCACCATGAAGAAATGTTATTTTTACATCAAGTTGCTCAACTTCTAAATTCAAGCGGGTAGCTAAACCAAGAACAACTCGGATAGAGGATATTTTCATAGCTGAAGAAAATATTTCTTCAAAGTTAATACCTTTCTTCTGATTGAATCCTTTCACAACTAGTCATGCCTTGTATCTTTGTTGTGAGCTATTATTTTCAGTCTTCAATTTATAAACCCACTTATTCTTGAGAGCTTTCTTCTCTTTAGGTAATTTTACCAAGTCATAAGTGTGGTTCTCAAGCAAGGATCTCATCTCTTCTTGCATGGCTTTAACCCACTCATTCTTATTCTCAGGTTGTTGGGAAAAACTTGTTAAAGCGGAATATTCTTTTCCCTCTTTGTGTATCAAAATGGGTTCCTCATCAAAATACCAACTTGATATCCAAATGTAAATATCAACCAGCACAGCATAAACAATAAAGCAAATAATCAATCACACAGTGAGACCAAATCTTTTTAACGTGGAAAACCCAATGTGGGAAAAACCACAGGACCGTAGTCCATCTCAAACTTTCACTATCAATAGTAATGATAACATGTTTACAATCGATCTTCTCTAGAATAACTAGAGGATTAGAATAACATCAAGAACATAGATCTTGGCTCTAGCATAGCATATTTTCATCACATAGGGTGAATCTCCTCGTAAGAGAATTCTAGGTCTCACAAAGTAGATATAGCAGGAAAGTACCTTAGAGAGGGTAAACTATAGATCAACACCATTAGGATTGTAGAGTTTGCTGCTGTTGAATCTCGTATTTTGATGATGAAACCACTTGATATGTGTTTATGTTTTAATCTGCATTTTGAGTGATGCAGGATGCTTCAATCAGGATGAGACAATTAAAGTAGGAAAAATCATGTTGTGCCGAAGGAACATGTCAGAAGATTGGACGTCGGGCCGGTGGATCGGTCGACGTATCGACAGAAGGCTTCGGGCCGTGGACTCGGGCATCGGGCCAAGAAGAGCGGGTATTGTGCCAAGGATATCGGAGTTGCGGAGTCAACTGGCCGATTGGGCAATAGGCCGCAGGAGAGGCCGATGCGCCGAAGAATCGGACGAAGCGTCGAGGGACCAATGACATGCCATTTGTCTCGATCGAAGTTTTGTTATAAGTGTGCAGGATTAACTACGATGAAAGTAAGACATGCAATAGGAGTTGCGCCAGAGTCAAGACTATGATCACGTTGAGAGTTCGAGAGCTCGATGGAAGTCCGGACGGTCGTCGGAGGTTCTACGGGAACAAATCCGAGAAGTCCATGAGCTTACCAAAGAAGCTCGTCGGAACTCGCCAAGTGGATCGTCGCAAGTCTAGGAGTTTGCCGGAAGTCCGCAGGAGCATCACCGAGGGTTCATCGGATGATCGATGGAAGTTCGCCGGAAGCTCGTCAGAAGAAGCGATTGACACACCGGAGCAAGTTGCAGTAAATGTATTAGGAAATATCGTAGTTAGCACAATGATTAAGTTGGAAATGGGAGGTGATCCCATTAACTTAATCCTGGGGCAATTGGGCCCTTGAAAAATCCAAATTGGGCCGAATGAATCAACCCATTCGGACCCTGATTTCTGCTAGACGGTTGAACCGCCCCAGCCAGGCGGTGGCACCGCTTGGGCTCAGTCTCCAAGTGAGACTGGGCGGTGCAATCGCCCCTGACAGGAAGTGGCACCGCCCAGAGGCTCAGTCTTCGAGCTCTGCCAGGCGGTGCAACCGCCCCAGTCAGGCGGTGCAACCGCCAGACCCCGGAATTCCGAGAGATGACAGTTTTGAGCTCAGAATTCAAACTGGTTTGAAGCCTATAAATACCCCTCCCATCCTTGGGTGAAATACACCGAAATCCTGATCTTATTCTGTGATTTTTAGAGCTCAAAATTGTTGTAAAGGCCAAAAGTTCTTCTCCCTCTTTTCTTCCAAGTTCTGATCTTTAAAGAGAGGAGAGAAAATTCTGTAAGGGTTGTCTCCTAAGCCCATCAAAAGGAGTGAAACTGTAAAAGGGTGGTTGGCCTTCGCCTATTGAAGGAAGGCCTCTAGTGGACGTCGGTGACTTCGTTGGTGGAGGAAGCCAAAAGTGGATGTAGGTCAAGATTGACCGAACCACTCTAAATCTCGGTTTGCATTTACTTTGAGCATATTATCTTTATTACAAACCTCCTCAAATGCTTACTGCTTTCTGCGCATATACGATTGGGTTTCAAGCTTTGCACTTTCCGAATCGGCGTTTAGACGTAAATCAGTTTTATCATACGATCACCATATTTCAGTTTGCGTTTACGTTTTGATTTCTATCATAACTGCAAACTACCTTTATATCCTTGCTTTAACTGCATCTCGCTTAATCAAGTGATTTACGAATCATCATTTAGACGTAAATCAGTTTTTTCGTACGAATATCATATTTCAGTTTACGCCTACTATCTGATTTGAACCATAACTGCAAACTGCATTTATATCTTTGTTGCATCTCGCTTAATCAAAAGTTAAAGTGATTTACGAATCGGCTTTCTTACTGAAATCACTTTTATCGAACGAACGTAGTTTTTTTAATCGTAGAAGGTTTTCCACTGCACTAATTCACCCCCCCCTCTTAGTGCTCTTGATCCTAACAGCTGTAAGGATTCTCCACATAAAATTTGGGCCAAAACTGACAACGTTTGGCCACCGATCGTCAAACAAAAATCTCAAAAACCTAACTTTCTCTCTTTGTTTCTCTCTCCTCTTTTCTTTGTACGCTGTCGCACATGTTCACTATGCACTCTCTTGCCTACTGCACTGCACTGCACACTTCACCAAACCGTATCCGTATCTCTCTTAATTATTGATTTGGGCTCCAAAGGCCCAATTGTCCAAGCCCACATATGGGCTGGACCCAACACCACTCGCAGGAAAAATAAAACTGACAAAAATCAAACTAATCAGAAAGCTCATCAGTAGAAAAAAGATAAAATATCATCCCAAGCTGATATCAAGAAAGAAGTAAAGTATTTCTTTTGTAAAAAGAAAGGACACGTGATGAAGGAATGCACGAAATTCCAATAATGACTTGAAAAGAATGGTAAACCATCCTTGTTTGTGTGTTATAAATATAATATAGTTAATATTAATATTAACACCTGGTAAACCATCCTTGATTGACTTTCGATCCATAATCCATATTGTAAACTCTTTACTATGCAAAACCGAAGGAAGCTAGTGGGAAGTAAGTAAAGCATCTTATCAGGTAATAAGATATACTCAGATGTGAAGACAATTGGAATATGCATTTTAATTTTAAGTAATAGTTTTGTTTTAAAATTAGAAAGGACCTTTTATGTACCAAGTTTTTCACGAAACTTAATTTCTATTTCCAAACTCATACCTGTTAGTGTATACAATTTTATGTCGTGGCCTTGGGGCCGACGTGGCTCGGTTCGGGTCCGGACGACGGGGATCTCCCTAGGGGCGTTCCTTGAGCCCGCCGAGATGGTCATGCCGAGGCGGTCCGATCGGGATGGGGTGGCCGCTTCCACCGGGCGAGGGCTCCTCGCCTGTGTGTCCCGCGTGGACCTTCGGCTTCGGACCTGCACAAAGGTCGGGCCGAGAAGCGCTACCCGACCCCTCCGACAATCAGGTCAGTGGATGTGGAGGGAGTTTCAGATGAAGAGGTGTTTTTGTGTCTTTGTCCCTGCCATGCCCCCCCTTTTTCTTCCGTTTAGGATGCAAGGGTATTTATAAGGGAGTTTGGTGTTACTTGACGTGCCCGCCTGCAGGAGGCAGGCTAATAGCGTCTGACATGGGGGTTGGCATGGCGTGAAGAACCAAGCCTGAGTAGGCGTTAATGTGCCTCGGCCAGTGTTCCGGTTCGGTTGACCGAGTGCAGTCGCGCCGATCGAGGCGTGAGGCGTCGGCTGATGTCAGTTGAGTCTTATCGTAATTACTATCCATATCATATTCCCCCCCGGAAAGAAGCTATGCGTCGGTCATTGTAACGGGAGTCCGAGGCATGGCTTTAGCTTTCAGACGGGCTGGCCGCGCAGGCGCGGTCTCGGGGAGCATGGAACCGAGGAACACGACGCAGGCGGGCTGGCCGCGCAGGTGTGTCTCGGGGAGCATGGAGCCGAGGAACACGACACAAGTGGGCTGGCCGTGCAGGCGCGTCTCAAGGAGCATGGAGCCGAGGAGCATGACGCAGGCGGCCTGGCCGCGCAGGTGTGTCTCGAGGCATGGGGCCGAGGAGCATGACGCAGGTGGGTTGGCCGCGCAGGTGTGTCTCGGGGAGCATAGAGCCGAGGAGTATGACGCAGGCGGGCTGGCCGCGCAGGCGTGATCTCGGGAAGCATGGAGTCGAGGAGCATGACGCAGGCGGGCTGGTCACGTAGGTGTGTCTCGGGAACATGGAGCTAAGGAGCACGACGCAGGTGGGCTAGCCGCGCAGGTGTGTCTCGAGGAGCATGGGGCCGAGGAGCACAACGCAAGCGGGCAGGCCGCGCAGGTGTGGTCTCGGGCATCATGCGACCGAGGATCACGACGCAGGCGGGCAGACCGCCCAGGCGTGTTCTCAAGGGTCATGCGGCCGAGTAGCACGACGCAGGCGGGCAGACCGCGCAGGCGTGGTTTCGGGCACCATGCGGCCGAGTAGCACGACATAGGCGGGCAGGCCGCGCAGGTGTGGTTTCGGGTACCATGCGGCCGAGGAGCTCGGCGCAGGCGGGCAGACCGCGCACACGTGGTCTCGAGGGTCATGCGGCCGAGTAGCACGAAATAGACGGGCTGGCCGCGCAGGTGTGTCTCGGGGCATGGGGCCGATGAGCACGACGCAGGCGGGCTGGCCGCACAGGTGTGTCTCGGGGAGCATGGAGCCGAGGAGCATGACGCAGGCGGGCTGGCCGCGCAGGCATGATCTCGGGAAGCATGGAGCCGAGGAGCACGATACAGGCGGGCTGGCCGCGCAGGTGTGTCTTGGGAACATGGAGCCAAGGAGCACGACACAGGTGGGCTGGTTGCGCAGGTGTGTCTTGGGAACATGGAGCCAAGGAGCACGACCCAGGCGGGCTGGCCGCGCAGGTGTGTCTCCGGGAGCATGGGGCCGAGGAGCACGACGCAGGGGGGCAAGCCGCGCAGGTGTGGTCTCGGGCATCATGCGGCCGAGGATCACGACGCAGGCGGGCAGACCGGGCAGGCATGGTCTCGAGGGTCATGCAGCCGAGTAGCACGACGCAGACGGGAAGACCGCGCAGGCGTGGTTTCGGGCACCATGCGGCCGAGTAGCACGACATAGGCGGGCAGGCTGCGTAGGTGTGGTTTCGGGTACCATGCGGCCGAGGAGCTCGGCGCAGGCGGGCTGCGGCCGAGGGACACGGCTCAAGCGAGCAGGCCGCGCTGAGGTGGACTCGACGGTCTGTGGCCGAGGAGCTTGGCGCAGGCGGGCTGCGGCCGAGGGACACGGCTCAGGCGGGCAGGCCGCGTTCAGGTGTACTCGGCGGTCTGTGACCGAGGAGCTCGACGTAGGCGGGCTGCGACCGAGGGACACGTCTCAGGCGGGCAGGCCGCGCTGAGGTGTACTCGGCGGTCTGTGGCCAAGGAGCTCAGCGTAGGCGAGCTGCGACCGAGGGACACGACTTAGGTGGGCAGGCCGCGCTGAGGTGGACTCGGCAGTCTGAGCCGTTCGAGTGATCACCCGACATTCCGACCCTCCTTCTAGCGCCAATATGTTAGTGTAAACAACTTTATGTCATGGCCTCGGGGCTGACGCGGCTCGGTTTGGGTCCGGACGATGGGGATCTCCCTAGGGGCATTCCTCGAGCCCGCCGAGGTGGTCGCTTCCACCGGGTAGGGGCTCCTCGCTTGCGTGTCTCGCGGGGACCTTCGGCTTCGGACTTGCACAAAGGTCGGGCCGGGAAGCTCGACCCGACCCCTCCGACGATCGGGTCGGTGGATATGGAGGGGGTTTCAGATGAAGAGGTGTTTTTGTGTCTTTGTCCCTGCCGTGCCCCCCCCTTTTTCTTCCGTTTAGGATGCAAGGGTATTTATAAGGGAGTTTGGTATTACTTGACGTGTCCGCCAACATGAGGCAGGCTGATAGCGCCTGACATGGGGGTTGGCGTGGCGTGAAGAACCAAGCCTGAGTAGACGTTAATGTGCCTCGGCCAGTGTTCCAGTTCGGTTGACCGAGTGCAGTCACGTCGATCGAGGCGTGAGGCGTCGGTTGACGTCAGCTGAGTCTTATCGTAATTACTATCCATATCAGTACCAGTTGGATATTTCTTTAATTTTCAAGACACATCATTTTGTTTATTATATAAATCTGATTGTGTTAGGAAAGATATTTTGTCTGATGGTCTTTATCGTATTTTCTTACAAAATGATGACACTTAAAGTTCGATGCATGTTTACACTAACACTAAAAGGTCTAATATTAACGAAGACTCCTCTATGTTATGGCATAGGAGATTAGGTCATATCTCTATAAAGAATTAAAAGATTAGTTAATGATAAAGTACTTAGTACTTTTGATTTTACTAATTTTAAGACTTGTGTGGACTGTATTAAGGGAAAGTAGACCAACAAGCCCAAAAAGGATGCTAATAGGAGTTTAGACATATTAGAGATCATTTATACTGACATATATTATCCAAACATGAACACACATGATAAAAAATTCTTCATCTCCTTTATAGATTATTACTCATGATATATATATATATATATATATATATATAATTTTTTTTTTCTTCATAACAAAAATGAAGCATTAGATGTCTTCAAAGTCTTTAAGGCTGAAGTTGAGAACCAATGTGGTAAGCAAATTAAAATTATGAGAGGTGGAGAGTATTATGGTAGATATACTGAAAATGGACAAGCACCTAGTCCTTTTGCTAATTTTCTTTAAGAACATGAGATTGTTACCCAATACACTATGCCTGGTTCTCTAGACTAGAACAGTGTTATAGAAAGAAGAAACTAAACATTATTAGACATAGTGCGAAGTATGCTTAGCAACTTTAATCTTCCTAAGTTCTTATAGACTGAAGCACTAAAGACGGATGTGTTTATATTTAAATGAGTTCTAACTAATACTATCATAAAAACACCATTTGAATTATGGAAAAGTTGAAAACTAAGTTTGCAACATATGCATGTTTGTGGATGTCCATATGAGATTAGGATATATAATCCATAAACGAAGAAACTGGACCCGAGGACTATTAGTGAGTATTTTATTACATATGTCAAAAAGTCCAAAGGTTATAGGTTCTATTGTCCATCGCAGATTGTGGAATCAAGAATTGTTAAATTTCTTAAAGATGGCATGATCAGTAGGAGCGATAATTTCAGGAACATAGTTTATGCACGTGATCATATAGAATCTCAACCTTCCATATCAAATGATAGATTGGTTATAGTTTATAACACTCCTCAAGTATAAACTGGTGCTGAACAACTAATCATCGAGATTCCATAAGTTGCTGATAGTATTCTGATAGATCAAACAGTTCAGGAATTACAATAATCTCTTGAATAACTAGATGAACCACAAGTTCCTCAGGGAAACATTAGTATAACATTAAGAAGATCTACTAGAAATAAAAGATCAGCAATTCCTAGTGATTATATTGTATATCTACAAGAATCTGACTATAATATTAGAGCCAAAAATGATCCTGAAACCTTTTCACAAGCCATGAGTTGTAAAGAATCAAATTTGTGGCACAATGCCATGAAAGTATAGATGAATTCCATGAAGAGCAACAGAGTTTGGGATCTTATAGAGTTGCATAATGAAACAAAGGCTATTGGCTACAAATAGGTCTTTAAAACCAAGAAAGATTCGTTAGACAATATTAAGAGATACAAGGCAAGACTTGTTGCAAAGGGATTTATTCAAAAAGAGGGAATCGATTATATGGAGACGTTTTCTCTAGTATATAAGAAAGATTCTCTTCGTATCATTTTGGCATTGGTTGCTCATTTTAACCTTGAGTTATAATAAATGGATGTGAAAACAATATTTTTTAATGGAGATCTAGAGGAAGAGGTTTATATGAAACAACCTGAAGGTTTCTCCTATAGTGTTGGTGAACACTTGGTTTGTAAGCTTAAGAAGTCTATGTACGGTTTAAAACAAGCCTATCACCAATGGTATTTTAAATTCTATAAAGTGATTTATTCATTTGGATTTGTTAAAAATCTCATGGATCAATATATATACTAGAAGGTCAGTGGGAGTAAAATATATTTTCTTATTTTATACGTAGATGATATTTTGCTTGCAACCAACGATAAGGGTTTGTTGCATGAGGTGAAATAATTTCTTTCTAAAAATTTTGACATGAAGAATATGGGTGAAGCATCTTATGTCATTGGTATTAAGATCAATAGAGATAGACCTTGAGGTATTTTAGGTCTATAATAAGAAACCTATATTAATAAACATTTAGAAAGATTTCAGATGAAGGATTATTCATCAAAGTGTTGCTCCCATTGTGAAAGATGATAGGTTCAATTTGAACCAATGCCTAAAGAACCACCTTGAGAGAGAATCAATAAAAAAATATCTCTTATGCTTCTACCATAGGAAGCCTTATGTATGCTCAGGTATGTACTAGACCTGATATTGCATTTGTTGTTGAGATGCTAGGTCGATATTAGAATAATCCAGGTACGGACTATTGGAGAGCTGCAAAGAAAGCGATGAGGTTTCTACAAGGAACTAAAGATTACATGCTTTTGTATAGACATATAGAGAATCTAAATGTGATTGGTTACTCAGATTCAGACTTTGCCGGTTCTGTTGATTCTCATAAATCAATACCAAGATATATTTTTATGATGATTAGTTGAGCTATTTCTCGAAGAAGCACCAAGCGGACATTGACTACTACTTCTTGGTGTATGGCTTAAGAGTTTTATTTCTGGGCTTAGAATCATAGATTCTATTTATAAGCCATTAAGAATTTTCTACGATAACTCAGTTGCTATTTTTATGGCTAAAAACAATAAAAGTAGAAGTCGAAGTAAACATATCGATATTAAGTATTTAACCATAAGAGAACGTGTAAAAGAAAAGAAAGTGGTCATTGAGCATATGATTGCTGATCCTTTGACTAAAGGCATACCACCTCTTAAATTCAAGGATCATATAGAGAAAATGAGACTTGGTTCCACTTATAATAATATTGAAACTCTTATATATATTATAATATTTTCTTATTCTTGTGCACATTAATTTGAGAAAATATATTGGTACTGGACCAAGAATAAACATAAGGTTTATTCATTAAGTAATATTACCATATTAAGATTAAGAAACTAAATACATCGTGATACATGGATGATAATACTCACTCTTAGAGGATTTATCGCTATGATTCATATATTTATTTCTTAAAAAAATTATTCGATAAAGATTAATGTAAATTATTAAGTTAAACATATGGACCAAGTGGGAGAATGTAACCGTTCTTATTAAGTTATTCATCAATTTCTATTTATGGGAGTTTAAATAATCATTTTATGATTAATTCAGTTTGTATAGGTTGAAAATTTTCCATTTCACCTAACTTTGACAAATCTTGATGAATCCATGAACTTTTTTTTTTTTGTATCATTTATGTTGAATCTCGGATTTTGATGATGAAACCAATCAATATGTGTTTATGTTTTAATATGTGTTTTGAGTGATGTAGGATGCTTCGATTAGAATGAGACAATTAAAGCAGGAAAAATCAGGTTGGGCCGGAGGAACATGTCAGAAGATTGGACATCAGGCCGATGGATCGGTCAACGTATCGATAGAAGGCTTCGGGCCGTGGATTCGGGCATCGGAATAAGAAGAGCAGACATTGTACCAAGGATATCGGAGTTGTGGAGTCAACTGGCCGATTGGGCAATAGGCCGCAGGAGAGGATGATGCGTCGAAGAATCGGACGAAGCGTTGAGAGACCAATGATATGCTGGACAACTTGATTAATGCTTAGTGTTAATTGTCTAGATTGAAGTTTGTTTTACATGTGCAGGATTAACTACGATAGCAAGGCATGAAGCAAAATGAAGTCCCAAAGTCAAGGACGTGATCACGTTGGGAGTTTGAGAGTTCGTCGTAAGTCCGAACGTTTGTCGGAAGTTCGAACGTTCGTCGGAAGTTCTGGAGGAACCAGCCGAGAAGTCTCGGAGCTTGCCAAAGAAGCTCGTCGGAACTCGCTAAGAAGATTGTTGTAAAGTCCAAGAGCTTGCCGGGAGTCCGCCGGAACATTGTCGAGAGATCGTCGTAAGTTCGCCGGAAGCTCACCGGAAGAATAGACTTACAGACTTTGTTTAGCTTAGAATATGTCTTAGGAATCATAGTTAGCACGTAATTGGGCTTAGATTGGGCCAACCCAATTACGGGCCAGCTAGGCCCATGTAAGAACTGTGTTGGGCCCAATAAGAAGCCCAAATTGTGCCTCAAGGAGTCTCACCAACGCGGCATAGTCTTTGAGACTATGTTAGGCAGTTGTACCACCCCTGGCAGGGTGCTAGGAGGTGGTACCGCCAGTCTAGGCGGTGGTACCACCCAGCACTACCCCCTAGGCAGTGGTACTGTCAGACTTGGGCGGTGGTACCGCCCGTACCCGGGGAACCCGAGATGAGATGTTTTTAGGCTCCAAGTTTGAATCAACTTGAAGCTTATAAATACCCCTCTCATCTCTGGTTAAAGCACATAAGCCCAAAGAGCAAAAAAGGAAAGAAACATTGTAGAAATCACTTTAGAAATTTGCTCCTCCACTCTAAGTTTAGAATTCTGTAAGAGGAGTGTGAGTGCTTGTAAGGATTGTCTCCTAAACCCGTGAAAAGGAGAAGAGGGGTGTAAGAAGGAGTTGGTCTTCGCCTATTGAAGGAAGACCTCTAATGGACGTTAGTGACCTCGTCAGAGGAGGAAGCCAAAAGTGGATGTAGGTCAAGATTGACCGAACCACTCTAAATCTCAGTTTGCATTTACATTCTGCTCTTTGTCTTATCTGCAAACTGCCTCCCTTGCTTTATATCAACTATACTTTTGTTTTGATCTTATGTTAAAGTTCTTTACAAAATGGCTTTTACGTCGGAATCGATTTTCAACGTACGAGAGATTTGACGAAGTTGACATTTTTATCCGCTACACTAATTCACCCCCCCTCTTAGTGCCGACCCTAATCCCAACAATTAGTATCAGAGCCTCATTTTCTAATTTGGTTTAACACCCAAATAGAAATGACTTATATCGACTTTCAAGAGGGTCAATCTCTCATTCGTCCACCCTTTTTCAATGGGACGGACTACACTTATTAGAAAACTCAAATGAGAGTTTTCTTGCTTTTGATTGATTTAAATTTATAGCACATAGTCGAAAACGGATTTAAAATATCTTCTCTTCCAATGAACCATTGGAATGATTTGGAGAAGAAGACGTTTTCTATAAATGCAATGGCTATGAATGCCTTATTTTGCGCTTTAAATAAAATAAAGTTTAATCGGGTTCTTTTGTACGAAACGACCTTCGATATTTGGCATATTCTCGAAATCACACACGAAGGCACAAGTAATGTAAAAGATTCTAAAGTAAATTTTTTAATATAGGATTTTAAACTTTTTTAAATGAAACCAAGCGAAACTACTATTGACATATATACCTATTTTACAGATATCGTTAATGGTTTAAAAACACTTGGTAGAAGTTTTTCGGATTTTGAACTTGTGAACAAGATTTTGCATTCTCTTTCTAAGAACTGGGATTCAAAAATAATGGTTTTACAAGAAACAAAAGATTTAAATATTTTTCCACTTAAAGAACTTATCGGTACATTGATGACATATGAAATGGTATACAATGCACTTGATGAACATGATGAACAAAACCACCTTCCAAGGAACAGGAAGGATTTGAGACATAGAACATTTGAAAACCACTCGAGCATAAGCTTAAATGATGGTGAACTTGAATTCATTACTATGAAATTTAAAAAGTTCATGAAACAAAAGTTGAAGAATAAAAATAAACTTAAAAAGAACGCAACTAACGTAAGAAAAAGAAAGCAATCTAGGACGAAACGAGCTCATCCAAAGAAGATGGACAATCCAACAAAGGCGAGGTGACAAACTACGCCTTAACGATTTTCGACGATGAGGTAATCAAAATGCCTTTAATTTATTTCGAAATTACATGATATTTTTCATAATTTATTTTTTTTATTTAGTTTAGAATTAATTTTCTTAAAAATTACATGTTTTATAATGAAAATACAAAAATTAGGAATCATGCTTATCATTCTAGTAATTTTGAAAATAATCATTAAAATTACTTGTTTATGATAAACAAAATTATTTTGATTAAAAATGCCTTATGAAATCATGTTTGATGATATCATGCCTAATAAATTTATTTTTCAAAATTATGCATGATGATTTGAATTAATGATGTTTTTTTGAGTGATTTATGCCTTATTGATCTTGATGATTTTTATGATAATAAATCTTGCACTTTCATTTTAAACGATGATATATATATATATATATATATATATATATATATATATATATATATATATATATATATATATATATATTGATTTGGCATAAAAAAAAAAGATAAATGCATGCTTGTATGAAACAAACTAAACAGAGGAAACCTTTCTCCTTGAAAAATTTCTCTATTTTATCGATTTTTCAAAAAGAAGATTAATGAATCCATTTGTATTATTTTTATGAATCTCTTGGATTTTGATTTGATGATTTGATGATTTAAAATTGAATAAATTTTTTATCTAAATCATGATCTTAATTCCTTGATACTTATAAATTATGATTTATTATGAATCAAGATTTTTCATTAATCGTTCTCCTACGAATCTACTTGATATTTTTTAAAGAAGAGATTTACTATATGAATCATATCTTTTGGTATTCAAGTGATTTTATCCTTCATGACATGATTTCTTTGTATTTATGTCTTGAAATATTTTGGAATAATGCATGAAACACTGTGATTTTTCTTTTAGATAAAAATGCATGCAGTACTATGATTTTTGAAATAATATAAAAATTAATAATTATCATTTTCTAAAATAATACTCTAGAATGATGATTTGGAATCATACATGTAATGATGATTTTAACTTGTGATAATGATGCATGCAATGATGAAATATTCATGATAAATAATTGTTTTGACATTCATAACTTGAATTTTCATCTATGCTATTTACCTTTATCATAATTTGAAAATTGATGTAATGGGTCTTTCCTTCTTTTTGACAATGACAAAGGGGGAGCAAAACTTACTAGAAAGCAAATTTGTTAGCTTGCACAATTCGAAAAGAAGCAAATTTGCTAGCTTGCTTATCTCAAAAAGGAAGCAAGAAGTGCTATCTTGTAAATCTCAAGAGAAGCAATGTTTGCCAAGTTACACATTTCAAAAAGAGGCAAAATAGTCCATCTTGCACATCTGTAAAATTTTGCTAACTTTTTTTATGTGTAAAATTTGATAGCTTACATACTATAAATTTGTATACCAAAAGTGATGTTTTGCATATCTCAAGAAGCAAAAATACTAAACTTATACATCTAGCAAAAGTAAAAACTTGGATAACTCTAAATTTTTGCTAGCTTGCATGATGATAAAAATGGACATTATGTTTTTTATGCAATGTATTGAATTTATATCTTAAACATATGATAGTTGGAACTTCTCCTTTTTGTTGATAATAAAGGGGGAGAAGTATGTTAATGTCATGTATGATATGATCATGACATGTTGCTTGGATATTTGAATCCAAGAGTTTCTATCAGTATGACATATTGGTAGGGGGAGTTTGGTTAAACTCCGGGAGTTAAGGTTAACTCCGTCGTCAGTTGGTTGTTATCATCAAAAAGGGGGAGATTGTTGAATCTCGGATTTTGATGATGAAACCAATCAATATGTGTTTATGTTTTAATCTGCATTTTAAGTGATGCAAGATGCTTCGATCAGGATGAGACAATTAAAGCAGGAAAAATCAGGTTGGGTCGGAGGAACATGTCAGAAGATTGGACATCGGGCCGGTGGATCGATCAATGTATTGACAGAAGACTTCGGGCCGTGGATTCAGGCATCGGACCAAATATCGGAGTTGTGGAGTCAACTGGCCAATTGGGCAATAGGCCGCAGGAGAGGACGATGCGCTGAAGAATCGGACGAAGCGTCGAGAGACCAATGACATGCCAGACAACTTAATTAATGCTTAGTATTAATTGTCTAGATCAAAGTTTATTTTACATGTGCAAGATTAACTATGATAGCAAGGCATGAAGAAAACTGAAGTCCCAGAGTCAAGGACGTGATCACGTTGGGATTTCGAGAGTTCATCGGAAGTCCGGACGTTCATCGGAAGTTCTGGAGGAACTAGCCGAGATGTCTCGGAGCTTGCTAGAGAAACTCGTCGGAACTCGCCAAGAAGATTGTTGTGAAGTCTAGGAGCTTGTTGGGAGTCCGCCGGAACATTGCCGAGAGATCGTCGGAAGCTCGCTGGAAGAATAGACTTACGAACTTTGTTTAGCTTAGAATATGTCTTAGGAATCGTAGTTAGCACGTAATTGGGCTTGGATTGGGCCAACCCAATTACGAACTAGCTAGGCCTATGTAAGAACTATGTTGGGCCCAATAAGAAGCCCAAACAGTACCCTAAGGAATCTCACCATCGTGGCACAATCTTCGAGACCGTGTCAAGAAATGGTACCGCTAGTCTAGGCAGTTGTACCGCCCCTAGCAGGGTGCCAGGCAATGGTACCGCCAGTCTAGGCGGTGGTACCACCCAGCATTGCCCCCAAGCGATGGTATCACTAGACTTGGGCAGTGGTACTGCCCAGGGCAGTGTCAGTCAGACTGACATTGGGCGGTGGTACCGCCCATACCCGGGGAACCAGGGATGAGATATTTTTAGGCTCCAAGTTTGAATCGACTTAAAACATATAAATACCCCTCTCATCTCGGGTTAAAGCACACAAGCACAGAGAGCAAAAAAGAAAAGAAACGCTGTAGAAATCACTTTAGAAATTCCCTCCCCCACTCTAAGTTTAGAATTTTGTAAGAGGAGTGTGAGTGCTTGTAAGGGTTGTCTCATAAACCCGTGAAAAGGAGAAGAGGGGTGTAAGAAGGAGTTGGTCTTCACCTATTAAAGGAAGACCTTTAGTGGACGTCGGTGACCTTGTCGAAGGAGGAAGTCAAAAGTAGATGTAGGTCAAGATTGACCGAACCACTCTAAATCTCGATTTGCATTTACATTCTGCTCTTTATCTTATCTGCAAACTGCATCCGTTGCTTTACATCAACTATATTTCCGTTTTGATCTTATGTTAAAGTTCTTTACAAATAGCTTTTACGTCGAAATCTGTTTTCAACGTACGAGAGATTTGACGAAGTTGACGTTTTTATCTGCTACACTAGTTCACCCCCCCTCTTAGTGCCGACCTTGATCCCAATAATTTATACTTGATAATTGTAGTTTATCTTAAAGTTTGGTTTTAAAACATCAAGACTTAGAGACGATATAAGTTACATTGTTTTGATTTTTATTCAAAATAATGTAACCATGTCTAAACTTATTTAAAACAATGTCAAACTTTATGAAAATTTTTGAAATGGTTCCAGATAGACAAAATGACAATATTTTCCATTTTTGGGATTTTAAATGATCATTGTTTTTATTAATTCAACTTGTGAATAGGTTGAACTTTTTAAATTCACCTAAATTTCATAACTTATGATGAATAAATAAACTCTTTTTGTAACATTTACACTTGATAGTTGGTTTGAAAGCTATTTTGAAATTTTGGTTAAAAAATACTAAGATTTATACCCGATTATATTATTTTTAGCCCTATTCAAATATAGTGTAACTAGGTCTAAACCCTATCAAAACAAGATCAAACTTGTTGAAAACCAGATGGACAAAAGTACAATATATATTTTTTATTTTTATAAATTTAAATGATAATTTTGTGATTAATTCAGCTTGAAATATGTTGAAACTTTTTGATTTCACCTAATTTTGATATATTTTGATGAATCCATGAACTCTTTTATAACATTTACACTTTATAATTGAATTGAAAGCTATTTTAAAATTATCCATAAATAATAAGATTTAGACCTTGTTACACTATTTTTTTGGACCATATTCAAAACTAATGTAACTGTGCCTAAACCTAGTCAAAAAACAACCTCAAACTTCATGGAAACCTTTGAAATGATCTCAGATGGATAACATTATAGCATTTTTATATTTTTAAAAATTTAAATGATCATATTCTTATTAATCCAGCTTTTGAATATATTGAAAAAAAATTAATTTCACCTAAATAACATAAATTTGGGTGCTTCCATGATCCCTTTTGTTACATTTGCACATTGGTTCATGGATTCATCAAATTTTATAAAATTTACATGCTGAATATACCACAAAAATAGAAAATCTTTTGATTTTATCTATCTTGGACCTTTTCAAAGTTGTCTAGCAAGTTTAGATTTATTTTAATAAATTTTAGACCCAATTACACCATTTTGGGTTATATTTAAAAAAAGTATCACTGACCTCTTAAATTTTTTTAAAATAATCTTTTTATAAAATATTTGAAATGACTTGAAAACTCTTAAACGATTATTTAATTTTTAAGTATTTAAGATATGTTTTTTTTATTTATTGAATCATTAAATTATATAAATTTAATTTTCTAAGAGTCAAAATTAGTAGAATATTTTAAAGGCTTAAAATTAAAAAAAATAATGGTCATCTAAGCCTTTTAAATTTATTTTGAAGATTTCTTGAACACAAAATTGTTTATTTTTAAAATATATTATTATTATTATTATTATACTATTCTTTATTTATATTTAACAATACTATTTTTTAAATGTATTTATTTTAAATATTTTTATGAATTAAATTATTTTTATATATTATTTTTTATTGATATAAATTAGTAATAATAATAATAAATTATTTGATATTATTTATTTTGGATCGATCTAAGTAGGTTTAGGGTTGGTTCAAATGATTCAATTGAATAGTCTGATTCAATGTTATGAATTAGAGGAGAAAATATTAAAAAAAATATTGAAAATTATTTTTATCATTTTGAAAATTAGGGGTTCGATGTGGGAATAAATTGAAAAAAAAAGGAGGTGCAAAGTTAGAAAAGAAATAAAAACTTAAGGTCTTCTAGAGAAACTGTCCTTATAATAATTATTTTGCACATGAAAATATCTATTACTATTAAGTATCTTTTGGAACCTAAAATAATCTTTACTATGTTTGCTTTTGAGTTTTGCAGTGTAATATACTCAGTTACTATGATTACTTCTGTAAGCTCAAATATGGGTTGAAATGATCTATTACTAATGTTATGGTTCACAAGTTGAAATGCTCTATTACAGCCATTACCACAGTTACTCTCAGCATGAAAAATTCATATATTATTACTATGATGATTCATATAAAACTGTGTAATTATATATTGTTCGGATGATTGATACCTATTAATATGGTTATTAAATACATTCTGTTCTCTATTTTAATCGTAAAATATCTCTATATCTTTACTTGAACTGTATCTTACTTGATCACAAGTTAAAGCGATTTCCGAATCTTTCTTATCGAAATCATACGAACTCCGCTGCACTAATTCACCCCCTAGCGCTCTTGATCCTAATAAAAACCGTGTAATTATATATTATAATTATATATTGTTCCGATGATTGATACCTATTAATATGGTTATTAATCGTAGATATATAATTTTTTTATGATTATGAATCACATATATATATATAATTATAAAACACATATATAAATACATCTCCCTGTAGAAGAATTTACATTTATATAATTATAAACGGCAAGAGTTTGTTTCATTGTAAAGGAAATATATTTCTTTTTTTTGTTGTAGAGAGAGAGAGAGAGAGAGAGAGAGAGAGAGAGCCAAAGCCATGCAGAAGAAGTATGTGGTTATCATGACACATGTAGAAGAATCCTCCATCGCCACCACCACCCATTCTTATTCCCTGAATGCCATATCCCTTCTAGAGTTGTAAGCCATTCGTATCTCCGCCTTTCCTTCTTCTCCTCCCTCACCCTTCGCTCTTCACAGCCGATCGTTTCAGACCAAACCCTCGTGCTTCTCACGTCACCAACACGATCATGGCCGCCTGTGGCAGCTTGAGCTCACTGTTCGAGAAGCCGATGCCGGAAAACCCCACGCTGATCGATTCCCTCTCTTCCCGGAATCAAATCATGCCCAACGAACCAGTCGACAACTCCTGCTTCACCGAGATCTTCGGCGAGATCCACTTCCAAGAGACGCCCGCGCCGCCGCCTGCCACCGCGGCCGACCGCGCCCCGTCGTTCGACTTGTCCGACCTCGACCAGAACTGCACGCGCGGCCGTGGCGACAAATCGTCCCTGGACTCTCTTCTCGGCCTGGACAAGAAGCAGGACGCATGTGACTCGAGCAGCAGCAGCAGCAACCGCGGCTTCCCTCCGAAGAAGTCGGACAAGCTGCAGCTGTGCACCGAACGCCTGGGGTCAGAGAGCTCCGATGGAGTCGATGACTTGATGAAGGACGGCGGCGACGAGTGGAGTCGCGGTCACCGGAAGGAGAAGGTCGACGCCGAAAGGGTTAACAGTGACGGTGGCCACCCGAGGAACTGCTCTGGTGCGAGAACGGAGCCCGGTGGGTTTCCACCGCCGATATCCTCGATAGGTCGGAGCGGCAAGTCATGGAGCTACTTCAGATCTTTCAGGCAGAACGGAAGGTTTGTTCTGAGAGAGGTCAGAATCCCCACGCAGGACTTGTTGCATGCTTCACGCGAAGATGGGCGGCTAAAACTGCAACTGCTCCATCCCGACGAAGACGAAGATGATGATGACGATGATGAGGAGGAGGAGCAAGAAGAGAAGGGTCAACAGCTTTGACTAGTTCTTGGTGATTGCCACACTCACAGAGAGTTCCTCCTCGAGGCAGCCTCTCTCCATCTTCTAATGACACAGCACAAAGAGAAAAGAAAGAAAGAAGGTGATCAGAAGAGTAGTTCACAGAGGTTTCTTCTCAGCACCAATGAGAATAGAGTTTGTGTGTACTGCTAGAGACGTGAAATTTAGGCCTGAAGAAGAATTGCGCTTCATATGAATGGAGATTACTTGTCAGAATAATAATGACTAACATCTCTAATCAGTTCAAAAAAATTTATGTTATCATCAAATATATATAAATTAGATTGTGTCTCATATGGAATGGCATAATGAACAAAATTAAGATGATAGATAGCAAAGCAAAATCTCATTGGACTCCACTAAATATACATATAAATATATTTCTTATTAATATTTCACTGCTACTCACATAAAATAAAATAAATAAAAATAGGATATATTTCATCAAAATCTAATGTAACAATTTAGATTGATTGAACTATTCTAAGAGTACGTGACAGATAGATAGATAGTGAAAGGAATATTTTTCCTTTTTCTCCTTTTCCATAAAAAGAAAGATTATGTTACTTTAATTGTAAGTAACACCTCAGACTTTGCTCATCAAAGAATAAAAGAGATAGCTGCAGATCGATTAGTTTTCATAGACTTGTTTCTCTTCATAGCCAATTTCCTGTGACATCAATCGAGCTTGGTATTTTATGGATTGAAATGGATCAGAATATGTAGCAGTGATGACTTTGATTGAGAGGCAAATAAATGGAAGAAAAAGAGAGATTACTCGAATGAAGCATGCGAAGCACATTTTTATTCTTCTTTTAATAAAATGAATTAGAAACTTTTCTCACATTAAACAAAATATGAGAGACGCTAAAAAATGTACAATAAATAACTCATTCACAACTCCCATCTCCTATCATCATCAGTGGGTGGCAAACACTCTTTTTGACTTCTTTTTTCTGGATTCACAGGTCTTTCCTGATTGCCATCATAAAGGAATCAATCCAGAGAAAAAGGAAGAAGAAGAAGAAGAAGAAGAAAGTACTGTTCATAACTTTATACTAGAGGAGGCAAATGGAAGTTTATTGGCATTCCGAACTTTACAGCTACGAGACATATTGCATCACGGGAAACAGTGCAAAGCTTTCTATGGTTAGATCTTCATGAATGCAAATGGAGAGAATTTGTTGTCAGGTCATACATATCATATAAAGCCTTCGCATCATTCGTCGATAAGCATATTTCTTTTAGCTTTTTGGTGGGGAAATATGCCAATGTAGAGTTTTAGGTCTTGCATTAGATTCCTTGGACTTACGCAGGGCTGATGAACAACTGTTGTGTTCGTTGTCTTTTGTCTTGTGCTTGGATATCAATGTCTTTTCGATGATCTAAGCTTTTCGATATGAGTTGAGAACTCACCTCACTTGAGGGTATGTACATGTTTTCAGTCTAGATTTTTATACGAGAATAATGCCAGTCAATCATTCCATTCCTTCCACAATTGGCACAACTTTGAACTTGCATTTGCTCAGAATCACACATTAATTACCCCAACCTAATTGGATCCCAAGTATGGCATGAAACTCCAAGTTGGCACCACTAGCAATCGACCTAACTACGTTATCATATCTCGTCAAAGAACCGAAGAATTCATCTAGCAATTCACTATGAGGACAATAAGTCCCCAACTATAAAATTGGGAAGAGACACTAACTCACTGTAGAACCAAAAATTACTTTGAGGAGGAGGCTGAACTCCTCAACTCGGATCATTAATGTCCTCTATATAACAATAGTGATCGATATAGTTTAGATCATCATCTAGTTCGATGCATTTGGCTTTTGCAAGTGACTTACATCGTCTAGATGTCTTCTACTTCATTTAGATTCACAAACGACTCCATCTACCCTCTTAGGATGATCAATTTATGTGTGACATTCAATCTGAAAATTTTGATAAAGCAACGTTCCTAGGTAGTTAATACCTCTTTGACTTACAATGCTATTCATGTAAGGTTGACCCTAACCATAGTCTCTACTTATCATATGTTTATGAAGTTTTTAGCTCGGCTATAAGGAGTTCAAAAATAACTCTAAACAATCCTTGAGATGAATCTAAGATTTCAATTCTCATATCTCATGGTAGATGAATTATTGGTTGAAGTGTTTTTTTTTTATTTAGAAACGACCTAATCACATGATCAGAATTGATGTTATTCTTATAAAAAATAAGAGGGTGGAGCTCATCAACTTTGTAAGGACAAATATTAAAGTGTGATTAGGTCGATTTTGATCACAACACATAATCGACCCAATTTATCATATTCATAAAACATAAATATCATAAATCATATTGATATATATTATTTTTATTTTTATTATATTTTAGATATAATTTAATATACATGAAACTCAGACATTAATACCTCTAACCTTGAAGCATTTCTTTATCGGAAGATAATATGCATGTAAAACAAAAGAGGTCTTAAAAAGCAAATTACATCACATGAAGTTGGTGCTTGTTTAAAGGTGAAATATTGATGAGAATAAAGGATGACATGGAATTCAATTACGGTAATGATGCCTTGCAACAGTCATAGTTATTTAGAAAACAAAATCTCCGTATTCTTTTTATTAACGCAATAGGTGTTGTTTTAAGATCCGATAACCCGCAATTTAGTTCGGATTCGGGTTGGAATTGCGGGTTATTTGGGCCCGTCGATATATTTGCATCGTTAGATCACATCTTGAAGCGGAACCAAGTGGCGCTTAAACCCCGTGATGGCCCGCGACGGCAGCCTCGGGCGGCGATGCCTCGCGAGCGTCGCCGTCGCCCGCCGCTCCCCTTGCGACGTGCTCCCCGCCGCAGCCTTCTCCTCCTCCTCCTCCACCTCCACTCCACGGCAGGCTGCCGATTCCCTTGAACTAGATGCGGATGCCATCGCCGCCTCCGTGCGCTGTTGCCGTTGGCCTGCTCTCGACCCCCTTCTACCCCGCCTCTCCCATCCTCTCCTCTCCGCCGTCCTCCTCCGCCTCCGCCCCTCCCCCGACCTCATCCCCCGCTTCCTCCACCGCGTTGGACTCCACCGCCTCGATCTCCGCTCCCTCTCTACCGCCGCCGCAATCCTCTCCTCCCTCCGCCCGCCCAACCCCGCCCTCCAACTCCTCAAGAAAGCCATCAGCGCCCGCCGCTCCGACCTCCCAAAGCATCTCTTCGACGCCCTTGTCGAAGCCCACCAGGAGCTCGAGCTCTCTGACCCCCCTGTGGTGTTCGATCTGTTGCTCAAGGCCTACGCCGACGCCGGAGAGCCGGAGAGAGCTCTGCAAGTGTTCTATCTCATGAAAGATGCCAACTTTGTTCCAAGGATCGAGTCTTGCAACGCTTTGTTGAGCGCGTTCTTGAAGTCGGATCACAAAGACAGAGCTTGGGTTTTGTATGCCGAAATGTTTCGTATGAGGATTCCCTCGACTGTTGTGACGTTCAACATCATGATCAATGTGTTGTGCAAGGAAGGGAAGCTCAAAAAGGCTAAAGCTTTCATGCAGCACATGGAGAGCTTTGGGGTTTGGCCGACAGTCATCACCTATAACACCATTATACATGGGCATTGCTCACGCGGCAAGGTCCAAATGGGTATCGAGATGTTGGATATCATGAGGGAGAAGGCGATTGAGCCCGATTCCTACACCTATGGCACACTCATTTCTGGGCTGTGCAAGGAAGGGCGGCTGCAAGATGCATCGATGATGTTTGTTGAAATGCAAGACAGAGGTTTGGTCCCAACTGCCGTAACCTACAATGCTTTGATTGATGGGTGCTGCAACAAGGGAAACTTGGATGATTCATTTAGGTACAGGGATGAGATGGTGGAGAAGGGAATCGAGCCAACTGTGTGCACCTACAATTTGCTTGTTCATGCTTTGTTCATGGAGGGGCGGAACGAGGAGGCTCGTACTTTGATTAAAGAGATGGAACAAAAAGGAATGGTACCTGATGCAATCACATTTAACATTTTGATCAATGGGTACTGCAAGGAAGGGAACGCCGATAAGGCATTCAAGATGTTTGAGGAGATGAAAGGGAAAGGGATTCGTCCAACTAGGGTAACTTACACTTCCTTGATTTACGGTTTTTGTAAGAAAAACCGATTAGCTGAGGCCGATGGTTTATTTAAAGAGGCCATGCATAAGGGTTTGTTGCCGGATCTCGTGATGTATAATGCATTAATTGATGGACATTGTGGTGGTGGAAAAATGGAGCGAGCTTTCGAGCTTCTGAAGGAGCTGGAGAGAAAAAAGATAGCTCCTGATGAAGTTACTTTCAATTCACTGATGAGGGGGCTCTGTTTGTTGGGAAAAGTTGAAGAGGCCCGTGGACTAATTGACGAGATGACCAGACGGGGGATCATACCTGATCTTGTTAGTTATAATACTTTAATCAGTGGTTATAGCAGAAGAGGTGATGTGAAGGATGCTTTAAGTGTAAGAGATTTAATGCTGAGTAGGGGTTTCAATCCTACACTTATAACATACAATGCCCTGATACAAGGTTTGTGTAAAAATGGGGAAGGCGATCATGCTGAGCAGCTTCTTAAGGAGATGGTGAGCAAAGGTATCACTCCTGTTGACAGTACGTACATGGCACTGATTGAGGGCTTCGGCGATGGCAAGAACACAATAAAGAATGAGTAACGTTAATGTGTCAAGCTCATGTCCACCAAATTCAATGGTGAAACTGCTGCAGCACATCTTCGTCGTAACTTATCTGAACTTATACTCGATCATTTGATGAAATCTGTCCAGTTATATCATGGATAGTTGGCTCCTTGCTGACACATTATACTGAAGGTGTCAAGGTGTTCATTTCTTGGTGATTGGTATTTATATGTCCCTAAGGAATTGTTTTGAGTCACCATCCACTAGGTAGAGAAGGCATAGGCACTTGTTTTTATTTGTTTGATGAGTTAATCAGAGACATTGTAATCCATATTGTAGCATGAAAAATGGTTCTGGAAATTAGTTGGATATTAATAGTTCAGAAACCAAGTGAATTCAATTATTATTTTTTTTGCTGGATGTTCAGACCTTTTCCATCTTGGTGGCAGTTTAGTGCACAATTGAACAACGTATGTTCTTGCTTAGGTATCTTAAGATTAATACTTGATTACGACTTAGCAAAGCATTGTGTTGTGTGATCTAAGATGAACTGCTGCTATATGTTATGACCAATATCTTTGATGGTATCACTGCTAAGGCTGTTTCCTTTGGTGTGACTTGTGGACTGGTCAAACTAGGCAATGGAATATGAAACTTGGTCAAATGGATCTGACTTTTTGGAAAAGCCTTTATTGTGATAAACAACACAGTAACACAATCAGAAGAAAGTCGAGGACTTAATGTTCTGTGCATTTGCAGATTATTCATATTTCCTTTACAGAAGCAGGTAGAATTAGTCCACATAATTTCTCCAGCGATTACTAGCATACTTCAATTTATATGTTTGAAAGTACCAATGTCAAAACTATCAATATCTACTGGGAGTGACAATTTGGCAGTTAGTTCAAAACTTGTGGTTTCAATCCATAAACATTATCTTAAATTATGAACTCTTAAATTTTGAAAGACAAGTGATGGCATTTGAATCCCAAGTTTGTTTTAAAAAAAAATCCCAAATTTGGTTTGATTTGGTTAAGTTTTGATTGAACCCAATCAAAAACATAGATCGTGCTATCAACATTGAAGGTGTTTATCAGATAACTTAATTGACACATCTTTAAATAAATAAATAAATCAAATAAGATTTTGAATCCCTTTTTTTTAATAAATGATAAGTATCATAGATGCATGTATTACATAAATATTTTCTATTATAGTGGTTAGCAATTCAGAGTCCAAAAGCATGTTTAAAGTAGATAATTCGGGGACGTATATACAAAAGGTCAAGAAAAGATCATTGGAGTGATCAGAGGTTGTCTCCTCACAAAATATTTCATGAAATATTCTGTCCCTTTGTGATAGCTCATATTCAACACAATGAAGAGAGGTTTACTTTTTTTTATTACTTACCTCCACACTCATACATATTAACTTGAGTGTCGAAGGAATCGAATCAGAAAAACCTTTCCCTATTTATATTTTTGTACAGGTAGTTTGACGTTTCTATCTCGGACAATCATGCACATATGTATTTAGATCATATCGATCTGACCAAGACGTTAACGGTATTTTTTCTCATCATGATATAAATAATTTATATTAAGATATTATGAATTTGTGAAAAAATATATAAGATTCAATTCTAATGTATCAATTCTAACCTCGTGGTCATTGCGCTAAAATGAAGGATGAATACGTAAATCACTTCCTGTAGAGGGACGTATATGTAATTTTGTCTACGCTATAAGAGAACCGGTACTTAAACCCTAGCCGCCGCTCTCTTCTGTCTTCTTTTTGCCTTCTTCCTCCGCTGCCGCCTCTTCCGTTCCTCTTCGATGGCATTCGCAGCCATCGACGGAACGGAGAAGCGGTGCGTCCTCCTCGACTTGCTGTTGTACTTACAGTAGATGTCTGATCTTCCTTGTTGACATCGAACGGTTCTTTTGCGCATCCAATGATGCCATTCTATATGCCTTCATTTGTCACATCGTTGTTGATCCAAGGCTTGTGTTTTAGATCTGTTAATTGTGTTTTAGATCTGTTAATTGTGTTTCTCTCCCGTTTCTCATTTTGAACTATAATCTCTAGTGGCCTCATTTCCCCCTTCTTCGCCTTTGATCTGTTGCTTCAATTCATTTGGAGCACCTAATGATGGCCTCAGTAGTGGCAGTTGTTTTCGACCAATGTTATACTTCACCTGATCGGTTGTCATGTGTTTCTCTCTTTAACCTTCGATTGTGTTGTTGATTCTAATAGGTTGCTTGCTTAATGAGTCCTTTAATTTTGTGGCTGCAAATGAAATAGTTCATTTCGAGTAAGTTCTTATCGTTGGTTAGATAATTTGCTCCTGAATTTTTAAGAGAGCAAGTTGTACACCATTGATGTACTTTAAAAAAGGATATGATGGCTTAATTGTAAAAGGTCTGAGCAAGAGGACATATATGATTGCAATGAGATGGTTTTGTGCCAAAGGAAGAGGACCCTTGCCCTTGCTCAAGTTGTAGCACTGTGGTTGTCGCAAGCTCTTCTACATTAAGTGGATCATGCTTGTGCATGACAATGGGTTGGAGAAAAGAAAAAGGCGTGGGCTGCATTTTAATTATGAATGTTGGCCTAGACTTCTCCCTATATACCGAGTAGGATGCTAGAAACCATCTGACTGCGGTCATGTTTTCTTCATTGATCAAATTTCTAGGCTGATCCTTGGACACTTACATCAACTTTGCTGTTTTAGTTTTCTTTCTTGAAAGGTTGTCTGTAACTTGAGATTTCATGTGTTGTTGGCACTGATTTTGATGGTGGCGTCTACCATTATGTTATTTTCTAGATAAGGAAGCCACAAAAATGATTGTTTTTCCCCATGTTCTAGTGTTCTACACAATTTTTTGGATAAATGATTGCTTATTGGTTATGAACTTTAGGATCAGTCAACTTTATATTTTTCATACAAGTGATACATTCTTTTCTTTGTGACAGTGAAATTTTGCATTTTTCTGGTTGTTTATTAATGGTTAATTACATATTCTATTAATGTAATGCGTAAAAATTGGTTTCCTGCATGATCCAAAGAAAGCATGTATCTGTACTCCTATATGGTAATTCCAATCATGCAAAACTAGTTTTGCTTACTGTTTCAGTTTGAAAAGATGATAGTTTTTGAACTGGGTATTTTTAGAAAAGTGGATTGTTTTGCTTTTGGATGTGCTTGGTTCGGTTTTGGTTATCAACCATTAACAAATTGGCACAATGCAGACTGAACCAAATGCATATGCATGTTTGGTTAATTCAATTCATAAGCTTCCCGTTTGGCCATTGGAATTCTTTCGATCAGGGCTTGGCTCCATTTTCCCCTCTCATGGTTGTCCACTAGATTCCTCTGTCCTCTTTCTTCATCTCATTCTTTTCTCCCATAGCCAGATGCTAACCCTAATCATAGTCTTTTCTTTGCCCTCTTCCTCATGGATAATCCACAGTTGCTGCAACCCTTGCAGTCCTTCCTGGTAGCTGTGGAGGGGTCTGACAATATGATTTGGTGGTTTTAAGTTGGCGCTGATCGACCGAGCAGCAGGGGTTGCTTGGTAGATCAAATTGGAGCACTATAGGGTGAGGCTTGAACCAGGATTGGAGATGCTACAGTGGTGGCTTTGGTCTCTTTGCTCTTGTTAAGGTGGCAGTGAAGCCCGGGTACTGTTGATGATGTGGGGGCATTCCAGTGAAGAGCAGCCAAGATGAAAGAGCTGAAACAATGACAGAGGCCAACTATGTGTGAGAAAGGGCAAGTTTTCCATTCCACCCTTGAAGTTTATACAAGATGAGAAGCTTGCTCTTTTGTCTCAGCTTGTTGTCTTGGAAGGTCTTCTTGATGAAGTGAACCTCCCACTAGGACAAATTTGTCGCATGATTTGGTATTCTCTTGAGATCTATCATCTGGAACTTGCAATTTTGGACAATTGATAGAGCTGAGACTGACGTCTGGAATGTGTGTACTCCATTAATTATCGTTCGATTGCCAGAGTGGAATATGGTGATGGTGCTTGGAAGTTTATATACAATATGAAGTGTCTCTCATCAGATTCATCGTTGTCCTCCATGTATAGGAAAGAATTATTGGAGCACTTGAAACTTCCGATGACCGACTGATTTGTTTTCTTCCCTCATGTTAAAGCTAATGACCAGTCAAGATGATTTCCTTCCTGTTTCTTCAACTCGAGAATTATTTTCCCCAACAAATTGATTTGCAACTCAAATGTGGGGACTAAGGCCTTCTCCTGGTCTGCTGTTTGCGACCGCCGAATTTTCTATGCGTAACATGGGCTGTGAAACTTCCTTTGTCCTTAGAGAATCAAGGAATGCTACAGGCCGCGGATGTGTGAATTTTGTGGCCATCGCCATGGCTTGATTATTCCATAAATGACCTCTATTTGGGTGAGACTGACTTGTATTAGACTCGGTAATGACAAGAATCCTTTATTTCTTCGTCTACAAGCAAACGATTCTATTATCTTTGGTCACCGATGTACATGACAGTGTATGGTTGGTTTCATTATTATGCTTCAAAATTGTTGAACTTGATTTATATTTTTGTAAATCCTTAATTAATGTAATCATTAATAATGTAGGCAAAGACAAGTTGGATTTTATATTTGAAAATTAAGAATATTTTTTTAATTGTTTGTAACCTTAATTGTTTTAAATCATCCAAATAATATTTTTTTAATTGTAGATTGATGGGATGATTTTTTTCTCTCTCCTTTTTCTCTGACTTTTGGATCAATTTTGACGACTGATTTGGGCATGGCATTGACTGTAGGTACCAATTAAACGTGCCCACTAATTTCTATTTAGACTCACACTTTGCTTGGTTGACATCTAATAGGTATAGATATATGATTATTATATAAACCATTGTGCTTCACTGAGATGTCCCCCGAAAGCTAGGAGAAGTTGGATGAAGCTGCTCCTATTGGAGTCTCTCACATCACTTCTCTTCTACTCTAAGAAGACGAGACATCTCACAACCTGCCAAACTCAGATGAGGGAGTCACCTTGACGAGCAAATAAGCTAGTGAATTGTCTCCTCTAGGCGACGATCACATCAGTTATCAATCCGCAAGCCGAGGGATTACCAAGACTTTTGCGGCCCAACGCGCAATTTCGGCAGCTTGCTTGTCCTCCATCTCCAAGCAATTCCATCTCTGCCACACTCGTGACCTGTAAGTGCTCGACAAAATGCGGCTTCTGAAAGGCACTTAGCAGATGTTATGTCATTGTTCCTTAGTTTTGCATCTTAAGAATCATTTCGGTGGTGTCACTGAGGCCAGCCAAGGCAACGAGAAGATGATAAATAAGGCTGGGTTTGGTGGCATAGTAGTCGGATGGAATGGATTACTTATCATTCCTGAAAGATGAGGACATAATTCCTTGCTTGTGTATTCAATTAAATTATTAGCAAGCAATATAAAGTCAATAAAACCTACAGGAAAAATTAAGTGTTGTAGACTTGTATTGTAGAATCTTAGAGTCTATAAGTATTTTTGATTTCTTAGTACGAAGCAGATCACTCGGAGAATCAAGATACTTGGAGAACAAGGATTTCGGATATGAAAAAATAAAAAATAAAAAATTACTAAAGATTTAGGATTTGTTACACTAGTATGGTAGTATCTTAGGCATCTCAAGCTCTTTGGTGTAAGATGGTGTTGAAATAACACATTTTGCATACTGTTGGGGCATTTTTCTAAGCAAATAAAGAGAGTCTGAGATTTTTTTTTGAAGATTATATAAGAGAATGTTCTATGCATTGTATTTTATTATTCTTACATATAGTGAAGAAATTTTTGCCTTCGTGGGAGTCAGCAAGAAATCTTGAAGCCTGCAAATTTTGTTTTAACATTTTAGATTTGTATTTTATTATTGATTACCCTAACTGTTCCTTTGGTATCCTCTTCATTTCTGTATCTGATTTGGAAAGTCAAGTCAAAATATAAAACGGAAGATTTAGGTAGAGCAGACACTCCATCTCTTGATATCTACTTTTAAGAGAAGGATTCCTGATCAAAAAATTTTGTCAAAGTTTTCTTCCATTTTTCGGAGCTGAAGGAACTGTTTTGCCAAATTGTTAGGGAGTTGGACAAGCAAAGGAATGCAACTTCTCCCCAAACTTCTGAACTTTAAAATCTCTTTCAAGATTTATGAACTTAAAACATCTTCAAAGGAGAATAGATTTTGGATGGAGGTCAATACCTATTATTAGAGATGAAGTTGTTGATGTCCTGATCAGTTCGTCGTGGCCTGGATCCGTATGCATTGAGATACTTTCGAGATTATTCGAGATGCTTCTAAGGTACAAATGTTGAGTTTTTAAGGTGTTACCTACATGAAGACTGAGGTCGGGAGGGGTTTTCCAACTCAGTTCCCCCGAGATATATGAGTGTGGACATGCGTGGTCAAAAAAGATAATTATTCATTTTATTATGTTAAAGATGAGCTTTATACATGGTCGTACTAGTCGTAAAGAGGTAAAAGATTTTATGAAATATTCTACAGGAAAGTAACCTCTAATTGCCTCCAACAGCTTGACCTCTTGTCCAGATGGGCGACGAGGAGAGGGTAACGCCTTGGACCCTTGCGCACGTGGGTAGATGGGTGGAGGGTGGCTTCTGCTTTCTCCTTCCACCCTAGACACTACAGGGCGGTCATATATTGGATGAAGATTGGTTGATAGTATACTCTCTATCATTTATCCTCGTCAATCGGGGTTCTCACGAGATGGGTCCGAAGTGTAACGTTTAGTTCATCTAACACGTCAAGTTTATACCTCTTTGATCTATTATCGACCTGGTGGCATGTTTAGTTCATTATGCTTGAAAGTTGCTAATGGCGATCCATCACTGACCTACCCCTTGTATCGTTAAGGAACGCACCTTGATCAAATGGGGTTGGGTTTCCGGACCTCCCCATCTTTTCCCGACCTCCACACCTCGGGTGAAGGTGGGAGTTAAATTTTCTAACCTTCACACCTTGTCAAAGTGGGGGTCGGGTTTCTCGATCTCCTTGCCTCGATGTAGCCACATCAAACTTACTCTCATGCAGGTTAGGTTTTCTTGACTCATATGTCTTTAACACATCTCACCTTATGCCTTTCGTCATGACAGGTTTCTTATTATGTGGGTTGATTTTTCTTGACTCACGCACTTCGGACACATTTTATCTTATGCCTTCTACTGTGATAGGTTTCTTATTACATGGGTTGACTTTTCTCGACTCATATGCATCAGGTATATTTTGTCTTATGCCTCCCGTTGTGGTGAGTTTTTTCTTATGGGGGTTGAGTTTTTTCGACTGGCGTGCCTCGAACATATTTCTTCTTATATAAGTTGGGCTTTTTTGACTCATGCATATAAGACACATTTTATCTTGTGCCTTCCCTTATAACAAATTTATTTTATACTTTTTGAGGTGGTCTTCGCACATTGGTCACTAATACTCTTTTCGAGATAGTCTTGTCACTTTTATGCTTTTCGAGGTAGTTTTTATATATTAGTCATTTTGTATTTTTCAAGGTGCTCATTTGTTTTTGACTTATAGCATCAACATTATGTCATAACCCATCTTGACCATGTAGGAGATGCTAGCTTTGTTATTGAACAACAACCCCTCGTGATCAACAATCTCCATGAGGAGGTAGAGGGGTTAAATTGGAAAAGGGAAGACCTAACGCTTATTGTTGAGGCAAAGGCTCGAGAAATTATGCTGGCGAAGCAACTAAAAGAGGCCGAGCGATGCCTCATCGAGAGCTAAGTTCGATGATGGCACACAACTATAAGCTCGTCGAGTAAGTTGTGAGAGGTTTCAAGAGGCGACAGATCCTTTTATTGTCTTGTTAGGTATTGGTCTTTATTGAATTATCGAGTCCACCTACCCGAATTAGTCCCTGTGTCTTTTCCTTATATCATCGGGTTCGTCCACTTGACCAATCTCTACCTTAGTAGACTAATATCTCATTTTGGATGTAGAATTCAGTTGGTGTAGTCTTTTCAAGTAATGAAACTTTCTTTCCTTAACTTGCAACACCTATACCTTGAAAATATATATTTTTTACAATTGACGTCAAAGACATGATAGACCAAGGCTTAATACTCGAGGCATAGTAACCCAGGCCTAACCCTAAGGGATGCCTCAGGGATAGAACCTCTTCAAGTTTGCAATGTGTCATGTCCTTAGAGACACCGCCCATTCTGTTGTCCTAAGATGATAGGTTCCGTCTCGAACAATCTCGATGACTCGATATGACGCTTTCTAATTCGGCATTAGCTTATCCTGGGATTTAGTTGGGTCATTGACTTCAGTTTTTTAAAGCACCAGCTCTTGTCTAAGGGTGCTTCAAATGACGGCTCCACTAACTCATGACATAGGACGGTCTTGATGAAGTTTCGAGGGTCCATAGGTGACATCTTAGGTTGGGTCCTCTTAAGTAGGGAGATCACTATCAGGTAGCACTAGCGTGACTCTCTTAGGTTGCTTCTAAGCTCTCTAACGTCGATCCTTATCGAGAACTTCATCATCATATGGTAGGTCAACACCATCGCCCTAAGTCTATTTAGTAGGTCAACACCATCGCCCTAAGTCTATTTAGTAGGTCAACACCATTGCCCTAAGTCTATTTAGGTCAACACCATCACCATAGTGTGGACCATATGGTAGGTCAACACCATTGACTTATGATCATATTGTATGTCGAGGAGATATTCACCATCATAAATTTAATAATATTATTTTGGAGCAAGCCTCGTCTCTGAATATGTCATGTAGATTTACGGTCCCGAGAGATGAGATAGAGTCGTCAATGAACCTCGTCAACGAAGAAGTCCTAGGGGTAAGGTTGTCAGTTGATAACTCGAGTTTCTAAAGAGTATCAAAATAAAGGATATCAACAAAGATACCTATTGTCAATCATGACTCTCTTCACTCAGAGCGTTGATCATCCACATTGAAACTATTAAGGCATCATCATGATTCGGGTCAAGGTACTCTATCTTTTCCTTCTTGAAGGTTATCTCTAAGACGTCCTCTATCTTAGTGACAATTCTTTGTCATAGTTGTAATCCCAATTGAACTGATAGTATTTGGATTTGTCACTTTTCGCTAATAAGGTCTTCATTGGGCAGTGGTCTTTTAAGAACCCTTTCTCTTTTATCTAAAAAAAACTTCAGTTCTAGTCATATTTAGGGGGGTTAGTTGGGACCATGGGTGAGGTAACTCGAGTAGTTCATTTCTCCTTCACCGTGGTGACCTTGGGTTCGGGGCTGATTTTGGCCACTCATGCTTCAACTTCTTGTGCGACTTCTTATGCTTGTCCAAGACCATTGCCATATCAATGATGTATTGATTGAACCTTTGACGTACCTTTGGTATAATTATCAGTGGTCTCTCTATCAATGACTAGAAGAGGCGAGACGGCTTTAGCCCCATTATAAAAGTATGTATTATGAGTAACGAATGGGTATCTAGCATGCTTAGAATCTCACTTATGAATTGAGTGATGAAGTTTACGAGCATTTCTTCCTCTTTCTACCTAAGTCCGAGTAGCGATGCCACTTGTGGCCATGGGTGTATATTCTCGATGAAGTGAATTTCGAACTCCTTTGTGAGTTAGGCAAAATAATTGATGGAAAGTAGCTTTAGGCGAGCATATCATTCATGTGTTGATCTCTTAATGTGGTTAGGAAAGTGTGACACATCAAGGCGTTTGAAGTATCGTACAACCACATTTGGACATAAAAAGTTATAAAGTGTTCCATCGAGTCGACATTACCATTAAACACCTCCAAGGATGGGAGGAGGAAGTTGGTTGGAATTGATTCCTCTTAGATTTTATGGGTGAACGATGATCGACCCAAGATGGGGTCGACCAATGCTTCTTCTTTTGATCGTTAGAACTCTCATCGTATTTCCTCTAAATGTCAGTCCATCTACCATAGTTAGATCTGCAAGGAATCCTCTATCGATTCAGCCTTCGATTCAAGCAGGGTAGAGTGGTGGTACGGTTTACTAAATTCCACACTTGGGGAGCAAAGTGCTCCCTCAATCAACAATTCAACGAGCCTCGAGCACTCTTTAGATGTCGACACTACATTGGGTCAAGGAACCTTGATGGGTGCCGATGTTAGTCGCGATAGAGCTAATGATGATGGTTGAGTTGGTGACACCACCTATTGGGTTAACTAAGAAAAAAGTAGAGTGACGACCTATATTATGTTTGTTAGCATCTCACTTGCTGAGTGAGATTTAAGAACACCTCGGTGGAAACGATCAGGTGGCTTGGGATCGTCCCTAAGGGTAAGAGACCCTGATCATTGAATAGATGCTGGTATCATATCGATGTCTATGTCGAGGTGGATGCACCAATACGTGGAAAGGGTGGCTATTGGCTCCTCTTATGTAAAAGTACTATGAGTTAGTAGCAAAGTCTTTTCGCTCAAGCATTTATTGAGACGGTTGACAAGTGATTGTTCTTACAACATCGGGCAAGGTTAATTCGACATAGTCCGGACCCATATGCGTAAGGTTATCCGAGGTGTCTTCGATATGAAAATGTCGAGCTCCTAAGGTCCCACATATTTGAAAATCGAGGTAGAGAGAGATTTCTCGATCCAATCAATTCGACACTTAAGTTAGTAACATGAGGTATATCAATGTGGACGTGAATGATAAAAAAAGATAACTCTCCTTTTTATTGTATTGAAGATGAACCTTTATATTTGGTTGTAAAAAGATAAATTATTTCATTAAATATTCTACTGAAAGGTAGCCTTAAATCTTCTCCAATAATTTTTCGTTGATCTTTTATCTATATAGACAATATAAGAGTGGAAGGATAATCCTTAATCGTCTACCTTTACCTACGTGAATACATAAATAGAAAATGACATAATCTTGGAATAAGAATTAAGTTATGAAATACTCCCCGTCACCTACCACCTTACTAAGACAACCCGCAGCTTCCTTCTCTGTATACAATTCTTAGCCTACCAACCACGTTCCTCACATCTATTCTACAAATATTTACTCTCATATATATTATACATCAAACATAAATACAAATTTTTTGTAACTATTTGTATTAGGCACAATAAAAGTTAGTAGGCAATTCGTCCATTTATTATTTTTCTTTCATGGTTAGGTGGAATCACCAATCACCTAGTTGAGAGAAACTTGTGCATATGATACATGCAAGAACTATAAGCTATTCTTCTCTTTAATCTTCTTTACTTCTCCAAGTACTAACTTGAGCTATTCTATCATATTCTTTACTGTACATCACCTGCTTCATCTGTTTTATATTATCCAACTAGTATGAATCCTTATCATCTGAAAAATTCAAGTCAATAGTGCAACATATTGAAATGGATTTCTAGAAACAGAATAAGAATCACCATGACAATTTAGCTGAGTTAGCATTACCAATCATTTATCTAAGTTATATTTGATCATGTTCGATAACATGATGTGTTATGTATGTGGTATGCTCCAATGATTCAGTCCTATTTTTAATTATTAGAAGGTGGTGGCATTGCAAGAGCCTCCATTTTGCACTCTGCTTCAGCTGAATCTTTTGGTTTACATGCAGAAGTAGATAGCAAGGGAAAGATTATCCAAACCTTTTCAATTAATGTTTGGAGTTGATAAAATCAATTGTACTTTCAATTCCTTAGTTTTAGTTCAAGTTTCATTGAGTTTGAGATGTCTAAGGTAAATTGAATTCATTTGTATCAGATGTTCTCTTGCATGATGACATTGTGGTGGGAAAATAAAGAATAATTAGTCATTAAATCTCAATAATTTTAGATTATTTTTTGCCCAAATCATGTGACTAAGTTAGGTGACAATTCCTTAGTTTTAGTTCAAGTTTCATTGAGTTTGAGATGTCTAAGGTAAATTGAATTCATTTGTATCAGATGTTCTCTTGCATGATGACATTGTGGTGGGAAAATAAAGAATAATTAGTCATTAAATCTCAATAATTTTAGATTTTTTTTTGCCCAAATCATGTGACTAAGTTAGGTGACAATTCCTTAGTTTTAGTTCAAGTTTCATTGAGTTTGAGATGTCTAAGGTAAATTGAATTCATTTGTATCAGATGTTCTCTTGCATGATGACATTGTGGTGGGAAAATAAAGAATAATTAGTCATTAAATCTCAATAATTTTAGATTTTCTTTTGCCCAAATCATGTGACTAAGTTAGGTGACACTTAATTGGATGGGTGGTTAATTTTCCCATATAATCTCATGCAGAAATGGATCAGTGATGAACAAATAATATCAAATAAATTATATCTATCCATAAGCAAAATTAGAATATAAATAATTTATTAATGAGATAAAATAAGGCTAAATTTATTAGATAAAGAGCAAGATATCATTTTTATTATTGATTTTTATGATATATTCAAATTAAAAAAAATTAAGTTGTTCATGGCTTTCTTTTTTGTTATTTATGGATAAATTGCTACAAAAAATAACTTAAATACCGTTCACGCTACCATTTTCGTTTCCTTATGTTTGATTTGGTTCAGAGCGCTTTGCTGTTCCCCGTGACGTACATTTGACTCCTGACGCTTTATCCGACCTACAAAACCCTAACCCTAGTAGAGATCCATCGATCCGCCATCTCCGTATCACAATCCCAGGCTCCGCTTGGTGGTTCACGATGAGGCCGTAGCCTTGGTTCCTTGATCGGTGTCGGCGTTGGTGGTGGATCGACTTCCGGTATTGCTCTTCTCTTGTTGATCCATTCTCAGTCGAGTCCAACGAGCCTTTTGCTGGTTTTCGCAGCTCGATTTCTTCTGGGCAGCTGTCCCTTCTCTTCCCCGTCTTTTCTACTCGATTTGGTGACAATGCGAGTGGCTAATCAGCACCTACTCTTTTTCTGTCCCTGTTGGTTTATGTGGAATTTGCTCGTTGTTTCTCTGTGCTGTGATGTGATGTACTTTCCTTTGGTTATTGATTTGTTCGGGAAAGAGAAAGGCGTGTTTTTTTGTGCAATCAGTTGAAATGTCCGTAGTTTTCTTTTAAATGTCTTGTTTGGATCTCCCTACTTTGTCCCTATTATTTTCCTTCAGTAATTGAAACATCCAGTCTAAACTTGTGTTTTTGTCCGGAGCCACAGATTTCGTGATTATAGTGTGGAATAAATAAATAAGGGATTTTGGAATTTCAGACAATTGTTGGTCTTGTTTAACTACAGCATGTCCGAACAATGATATTTTTCTAATGTAATTTTTTCATGCAATCGATGGCTAAAACATGAAACTAGCTTTGGATTTCTTCATTCTCCATATAACTTTTGATTTGTTACTGTAACAAGTGTTTCTTTTCCCCAATAATTATTATACTTTCTTGTAATGCAGTGTAACCCTATTTCGGGAAATCATTATACTGGTTCTGCAAGTATAAGAATACGTACAGTAATTAAATCTATAAAGACAAGCGTGTTGTTAGATGTTACTTTTTCGCTACCATTTGATGGTTATCTGAGAGATGGGCTAGTCATTTGATATCTGATCTTGCCCTTGAGGTAGGCTATTTGAGCCATCACCCAGTGATGGGCTCGTCTGGTGGAGCTTCTGAGATTATTGAATCAGGTGAAGAATCAAACTTGGCCAGTCGTTACGGTGGATCTAAGACACTGAGTATTAAGTTTAAACCGAATGCACGAGATGGCAAGTCCCAGGATGTGGAAGATGACCTTCATGAACTTGTGAGGGCAATAGATCTCAGGACATCATCAAGGGTTATCGGTCCTTCTTGTCAGCTAGGGGTTGACTTGTTGAGGAAGAATGCGTTGAAGAAGCCAGTCAAAATTGGAGCTTCTCGGCCATCAGGAATAGAAATATCAGAGTCTGTCACCTTAAAGCAGGCTTTGAGAAGGTTATGCATTTCCCAGGCATCAGAGATGGCTGCTATGAAGAGGTTATCAAAACCTGCTGGGTTATCTGGGAGCTCTGAAGCTGGAACAATCAAGAGGCTTTATGCATCTGTGGTGATTCAGTCAAGCGACTCTGGCCTTCCTCTAAATGGAGAACAGAGAAATTTGGTCAAAATATCCATTGTGCCTGAAAAGGTTGCAGCAGATTCATCAAAAAAGGCAACTGCATTTGGTCAAGTGCGGAATTTGGAATCATGTAATTCGAGTGCTGTTTCATCTCCTCTAGCTGCAGTTACGCCAAAGGTAACTAAGATCAGAATCCAAGATGTAATTAAACCTACATTAGAAGAGCTCTGTGAATTTCAATCAGCTGCAATACAAAAAGAAAACAAGGGGAAATCTGTTTCCAAAGCACCTGTTTCTAGTTCACAGGCTGTTGTTGCATCAACCAAACTTATCATGACCCCATATTTAACCAAACCAGTACATAGGAATAATACCACCAAAAAGAAAAGAAAGCCTGAGCCAATTTCAGTACCCAGTGGTTCCATCAAAGGCAGTGAAGTTGAAAAAAGTGGTGTTACTACATCCAGAACCAAACTACAGTTTTCTAAGGAACCTGTTGTTCCTGCATGTGTGACAATGCCTACGGCTGGATCATATTGTCCCAAGAAACCTGTCGCTCCTGCATATGGCACTATGAATCCATCTGCCAAAATTAGTATGGAAGATGTTGATAGTGGTGCAAGCAAAATTTTTTCTAGCCCAAATATCCATGGCAGTGGTAGAGTAGCTGGTTCGAAGGCAAGTGAATTATCTAGCTCAAGAGAGAAAGGGGAGTGCTCCCATAGTTCTAAAAGCAGCATTGGGGACTACAGCAGCAGCACTAGCTTCAGTGAAGAGAGCAATCAGAGTGGTTTTAGTGTTAAAAGCTGTAGGCCTCACATGTCCAAGGATGTGAAATGGGTGGCCATCCATCATAACCTAATTCAACTAGGAAGCTTAGGCTTAAAGAACTTTAAGCTTCTCAAGAGACTTGGATGTGGAGATATTGGAACTGTTTATCTTGCTGAGCTTGTTGGTTCTGAATGCTTATTTGCATTGAAGGTCATGGATATTGAATTTCTGATCAGCAGGAAAAAGATGCTGAGAGCACAAACAGAAAGAGAGATATTGCAAATGCTGGATCATCCATTCCTTCCTACCCTCTATGCCCATTTTACAACGGATAACCTCTCATGTTTAGTTATGGAGTATTGTCCAGGCGGTGACCTGCATGTCCTCCGACAAAAGCAACCTAGAAGGAGTTTCGCTGAGACTGCTGCTAGGTGTGTAAAATAATTGATGCTACATTGCTTTAGTATATCATTTTCACCTCGAAAGCAATTTTAGTTGTTGAGATCCATTGTTTTGGTTCCATCTATACCATGTCATGATTGGCAACTGGAAATAGACTAGTATGGGAATTGAAGCATTTGATAAGTTATAAATGCAAATCTTTCTAACATCAAGCCCGGTCAAGATTGATTCATCTTCTCAACTTATGTTCTTCCAAGTAACAACAGAAAGAATCTTGTACAAGACACCTTCAAAGTTGAGATTATTTGAGCTACGACAAACCACCCATAAGGAACCATTATTTTATTAGTTGGAAGCAAACTTCTGGCTAATGTCAGATGTGTTAAACAACAGATTTTATTCTATTTTTAGGTATTTGTGGAAGCACTGTTGCTCATCTGGTTTTCAATCCTTTTTATCAATTCAAACATAGCAGTCTTCTTGGAAAATTTGAACCATTTGCCTGTGTAGCATATGCAGAATTCAGATAGAATTAATTTGGGTTTTGTTGATGTGTAGCGTCGTTGGTTGTTGTAAACCAAAATTATGAATGGATTATGGACTAAAATTCTGACAGTGGACCTTGGTGGTTCAGTCCAATTTTCTGCTTGCATGCTAGGCTTCTTAGAAAAATGATATTTCATTTTACTTTTTCAATTGAGTGTTCACGTCCATGCTGGAATAGAACCTGCAATTATTCTGTATTGCTTTTGCCACATGTTGCCTCTTAAATCTACAAACTCATTCTTAGCTATGATTACCGCAGGTTTTATGTTGCAGAAGTCCTCCTTGCTCTGGAATACCTGCACATGCTGGGTGTGATTTACCGTGATCTCAAACCAGAAAACATCCTGGTTCGTGAAGATGGTCACATCATGCTTTCTGATTTTGACTTGTCTCTCAGGTGCTCTGTGAGCCCAACCCTTCTCAGATCATCATCGTTAGGTACACAAGAGACAGTAAGGCTATCAGGACCCTGTGCTGAGAATAGCTGCATTGACCCTCTTTGTATCCGGCCATCTTGTGTTCAAGTTTCTTGCTTCACTCCTCGATTGGAATCTTCCACAGTAGCAAAGACACGGAAGCTAAAATCTGACGGGCAGGGGCAGGTAAGACCGCTTCCGCAACTTGTGGTCGAACCCACTGGTGCACGCTCCAACTCCTTTGTTGGGACCCATGAATACCTTGCTCCTGAGATTATCAGAGGAGATGGACATGGAAGTGCTGTGGATTGGTGGACCTTTGGGATCTTACTATATGAGTTGCTTTTTGGTATAACACCCTTCAGAGGACCTGGAAATGAGGAAACACTGGCTAATGTCGTTTCTCAGAGCTTGAAGTTCCCTGACAACCCATCTGTTAGCTCTCATGCAAGAGATTTAATTAGAGGCCTTCTAGTGAAGGAGCCAGAAAGTAGACTTGGATCAGTCACAGGAGCTGCTGAGATTAAACAGCATCCATTCTTCGAAGGATTGAATTGGGCGCTGATACGTTCTGCTGCACCACCAGAGATACCGAGAAGCCATGATTGTGCGACCCCCACAGTTTTTCATAAGAAAAAAGAAGGCAAGTGTCTTGATTTCTGGGCTTATGGAGAGGATGTGGAGTTCGAGCTCTTTTAGTTAAATTCTCAACTCTAAGTGGAAGAATGTACTAGGCATGAAAGAAGCCATGAGTTTGCAACCCATGGGGTTTTTCATTAGGGGAAAGAAGGTAAGTGCCTCCATTTTTGGGGGATATAGAATTTGAGCTTTGGAAGAGCGGACTTGGTCTGAAAGAAGCCACAATTTGCGACTCCCTCATGCTGTTTCCTAAGAAAAAGGAAGGCGAGTGTGTCGATTCCAGGGCCAATGGAGAGTATGCGGAATTTGTGCTCTTTTATATAAATTCTTGGCTCTAAATGGAAGAGTGTACTTGGTTTGGAAGAAGCCAACTTATTGAGATCCTTAACAAGGATAAAGAAGATTAGTGTTTCAATTTTAGGGTTTACTGAGAGGATGTGGAATTTGAGCTCTTCCAACCCTAAATGGAAGGATATACTTGTCTTGGTGGCCTTTGCCCATTATCAGTTCCCACATGTTGTGACACTATCTACGATGTAAATGTAGGTCTAGATTCTTGCACCTCGTCAATTTCATGAATATGTTTCTCAGAAAATGAGTGTTGTATATGCTCTTATTATTCTTGACTTTTTGTCTTGTCAACTAAATCCATTTGTCTTGGTGGCGTACAGCAGCAATTTTGTGCAGTTTATTGACAAGTAATAATATTGTATATAAATAAATGTCTGAAGTCTCAGGAAATTTTTTGAAAAGTTATACCTCCTAGTAGAAGAGAGTCATTCGAGTTTGAACCTAATTTTTCTTCCTTCAGCTCCCTGTTTCTATATTTTCCTTAGAGATAATGTCTGAGCTGAGAGCTATTTGGGGTTGACCTGATGGACCTTTTTACTGTCATTGAATTTTGTCAAAAATTATATTCTTAGATAAAAATGAGTATTTATAATTTTTAATAAATATTTCTGTATTGCATTCTATTTATTCTTATACCACTAATAACAATTGTTTCATATCTATAGAATATCACCCATTTTTATCTTCTATCGAAGTTATTTTTCTGAGTAACTACACACATAAATCTAATAATTAAATGTTAAACTCCATTATTTATTATTCAACTGAATATGATTTTATTTAAGAGATGAGCCATTGTCAAATTATTTAACTTTCAAACTATTAGATTCTAACGGATTAGCATTGATTGAAATTAGAGATTTAAGTAGGATGAAGATTTTTTTAGTAAAATAGGATTCGTTTTATAAATATATATCCTGAATTATGGTATATGTCATATTTTATATAAGATTAACAGTATATTACCAAATCAATTTAGATTATTAGGTACTTGGTTATGCATTGTCAGATTAACCTTGAATTGGGCTGCTAAGATAAGAAGAAAAGGATTCGAACAGTAGTTTCCCATGATTAAGGGATTAACACTAAAACTAAACCTAAGGTTTCAGATTGCATTATGGCTAATCATCAGGTAGCTTGATGATTACAACCCTCGCAAGAAAGAGAAATGGGAGGGCAAAGTTGATGAGACCCGGGCATTGTCTTGGTGTGGCAGCTGCTGCAGCACTACAATGATCAGTGACTGGCCACCACCCACTCGAGTTGAGAGAGACTGCAAAATGGCCGCTTCACATGAAAGCAAAGCAAACTCCTCACTCTCCTGCTGTCCTGCATACATGCAGAGACATCATCCCTCACCCATGACAATAACTTGTTGCCAAAGCTTTTTACTCATCAAGCATGGATTGCAAGAACTCGTTGTCAAAGCTTTTACCCATCAAACTAAAGCTATGGATCGGATTTGGAGAGGCAGAAATGAATCTTAGTTCTATATCAAGGAATGTCGTATTAAGAATGTGACATTCCTTGGCATATTCTTAGTTCCATGGATTCCAGCTGGTGGTAGCTGATCCATTCCATCCTCGTGTGTGTGTGTGTGTGTGTGTCTGCCTTGCCCTCTACGGTTCTCAACCTGAAGCCTCCACTCGCCTTCCTCTCTACTCCACAGACGTCTTCTCAAAAGATATATGTAGCTTTGAGTCCAAGAAAACCCTACGAGCAATGCTAATAGTGGCAGTCCACCCACTGCTGATGGAAACACCTGACGCTTGACCCAAATCAACACTTGTGATTAGGTAGTCACCCGTTTGCGTTGCATGTGGATGCATGATAAGGAAGAGCACTTGCTTGACACCACCGGTCTCTCGTATATAGAGAGGAGGAGATGAGAGAGCAGAGTTCTATTGGGTTCTGAGACAGCTGCTCTCTGCGACGTCAGGGATGCAGTCTCCGACTCCTCCTGCACAGGAGCAGCAGCAGCAGCAGCAGCAGCAGCATCTGGTTCTACGAATCAGGAACTCCGCGCATAGCCACAGAGAGAGCGCATCAGAAGAGGAGAGGGAAGATGAGGAAGCATCAAGAACAGCCCTGTCGACCTTCCGGGCCAAGGAAGAAGAGATTGAGAGGAAGAAGATGGAGGTCAGGGAGAAGGTGTTCGCCCAGTTGGGCCGCGTGGAGGAGGAAAGCAAACGACTGGCCGTGATCCAAAAGGTACGTCTTTGACTCACTCCACTGGTTCGATTCGATTCGATTCATTCACGCCATCTTCACGCTTCTTCGCACGCCAGGAACTTGAAGCGATAGCGGATCCAACGAGGAAGGAGGTGTCAGCCATACGCAAGAAGATAGACGCTGTCAACCGCGAACTGAAGCCTCTCGGCCACAACTGCCTCAAGAAGGTAAAGACATCGAACGACTGCTGACCTTCAGATCATCGAACCATCGCCATGGTTCCTTAACTTGCATGCGTTGATGAAGGAGAAGGAGTACAAGGAAGCTCTTGAAGCCTTTAATGGGAAGAACAGGGAGAAGGCGCAACTGGTGAACAGACTGATAGAGGTCGGCGCTCGGAACTCGAAGCATTTTGGATTTGAGTTTTGATTGACTGATTGGTTAGATGTGGTGTTAGCAGTTGGTCAGCGAGAGCGAGAGGTTGAGGATGAAGAAGCTGGAGGAGCTGGGCAAGACGGTGGACTCTCTTCGATGACCCATGGATTGCTCGTTGCAGTGCTTGGATCTCCCATGGCGGACTTGAATTGGTTCTCCTCATTCTCTTCTTTAGATTGTGTGATTTGGCACGGTTTGATGAGTGTAATAAGCTGACTGAGATATTGAAATCACTTCTCAAGTGTCTTTAAAGTCGATGGTGGATAGTGGAAACATTAAATTTTTTTTTCTTTTTCCGAAGACGATAATAATAAAGAAAAAAGAAAAGAAGGAAAGATCTCTGCTCATTCAAAAACAAAATCAGCTAGCCAATGCACAGATTTATTCATTTATGGATTTTGTACATAAATACTTCACTCTTTTATACCAGATTCAAATTTTACGATGACTATTAAGTATCGATAGAGATTATCCGCTCTCGATGTTATGAGAGGAATATCTCATGTGATTTTTGCTTAGGCAAATTCCTCGCTACGGTCATTCAAATTAAGAGAGAAAGAGTTCTTCAAGAGAATCCGATTAGAGTGAGACTCGAGTAGAAACTATATGGGCTTGATAGCACCATACTCGGTATACGATCTCTAGGATATTAGAGGGATGAGGGACTATAGATACACGGTAACTGCTGACATATAGGTCCAATTGATTGGATTCCCCTATATCGTCTAAGGACTACTACGACGTAGTGGCCTAGTACGTACAGTTGAGTAAATTATTATGGAGATAATAATTCACTAAACTAGAAGGAGTTCTGATATGTATGACTCACGGCCAGCTCGATATTGGGCTTAAAGGGTCACACACATATGATAGGTGTTGCGACGAGTAGAGGTTCGGATATGAGATATCCGTTAGAGCCCATATCTTATTGGATACCCAAGAAGCCCTTGAATTATTGGATCCTATAGATGAGATCCAATAAGAGCCACTAATCTAAAAGGCTTGGGTAGTTGGATAGAGATCCAGTATCCAATAGGGCAAGATCTATTAATGTTAAGTTGATAGGGTATCTCTATAAATAAGAGGGAACCAAAGGACCATATGCTAGACCTCTTTTAGCTGCCACCTACTATTCTCCTCTTTTCCTCTCTTCCTCAACCAGCAACCCCTATTTGGGACATGTGTGTTGGGAAATCTAGGGACGACATCACATGCGCAGTAGAAGAATAGAAAACAAAAATCCTTAAATTTCCTATAAATAGTGTTTATCATCATGTGAAGATTGATGCACAAAATTTACAAAATAAAAAACTGCGTATATTAAAGATTGTGTTTTACGTAGGGAGATCGTATATCCCTAAATCCATACATATTTGTAGGAGAGATGGAGGAAGTCAATCATCATCCTCTTTAACGGTCATCCATACAACAGGGCTGCGACGACACTCCTCAAATCTTCAAACCTGTTATCTTAGGAGAAGGGGAGAGAAGAATATGAGATGATAACCAAAGAAGCTTTAGCCTATGAGCCTTTAGTTTCCTCATATTTATAAAGGTCCCCCATCAATTTAACCTTGATGGATCTTGTCCTGTTGGGTATGGAATCTCTATTCAACTACCCAAGCCTCTTAGATTAGTAGATCTCTATCCAATAATCTCTCATTGGCTTTTATTAGATCTCATCCATAGGATCTAATAATTCTAGAGCTTATTAGATATCCAATAAGATAAGGGTTTCAACGGATATCTCATATCTGAACCTTTACTTGTTGCAACACCTACCATATGTGTATGATCCTCTAGGCCCAATATTGAGCTGGCCGTGAGTCATACATATCATAACTCCTTTTGGCTTAGTGAATTATTATCTCTATAATAATTCACTTGACTCGTCGACTACGGATGTACTATGTCACTACGTCGTAATCCCCAAACGATATAGGAGAATCCAATCCATTGGATCTATCTGTCCTCAGTTACCATGTATCTATAATCCCTCGTTCATCTAATATCCTAGAGATCATATACCGGGCATGATGTTGTTAGACCCATGTAGTTTCTACTCGAGTCTCGCTCTAATCGGATTCTTTTGAAGAATTCTTTATCTCTCAATCCGAATGACTTTAGTCAAAGATTTATCTGAGTAAAAATACATTAAATATTTCTCTCATGATACCAAGAGTAGATGATCCTCTATCGACACCCAGTAGTCCTCGTAAGGTTGGCTGTCACTCCTAATGACCGACTATGCTAGATCTGAAACTTTCAAACCTACAAGTCTTGTATCAAATAGTGGAGTACTCATATAGGACATCCTTGGTATCTCAAGTCTAAGGACCAGGTATACTACCGAGACAACGGAATCATTGTCTAACAATAAGGTATCATTAATCATCCAACATTTTGTGAGCAGATCAATCAGTGAACTTATTCTCCAATGAGAACTTGCATATATCCCTAGTGTTCGTACACGAGTAGCTATGAGACCAATCGCCTTTATCATATATACGAGTATACATAATACAATACTGTTTGGCTATCTTGATGCTCCTTTCGAGTAATTTATAACCAAGATTATTTATGATTTATGTTTAAAGGCGAATCGGTCTCATTATCGTGATCTCATCACGATCTGATTCCCATTGCACAGATTTATGGGCATCACAATAGGCAATATAAAGTGATAAAATACCAAATATAATAATAAGTAAAAAGACTATGAGTCACGTCACACATGTCATCACTTATATGATTGACTTACAGAGCACCTATAACTAACAATATGGATAGCAAGAAGGGTCGGTCCTTTCTTAATTGCGTGGAGTGTGTAGTGAGGAGATTTGAGCAGCAATTTGAGGAGCATCTTTGCAGTCCCTATCATGTGGATCGCTGCTAAAGATGAGGATAGTTGACCTCCTTCATCCTCTCTCATAGATCTGTAGGAATTCATGGATATACGATCTTTCTAGGTAACATAATTTTCTTATACACATAGTTTTCGGTTTCGTAGGTTTTAGCGCACCAATCTTTGCACGATGATAAGAGACTAATTTTTTGTGAAAACCTGAGATTTTTTTATTTTTGTTCTTCCACTATACATGTGATGTCGCCCCATATTTTCCAACACCAATCACTTGTTGAATCTTGGATTTTGATGATGAAATCAATTGATAAGTTTACAATCTAATTTGCGTTTTGAGTGACGTAAGACTAACTTTGATCAGAAAAGATAAAATGATTAAAGTAGGAAGAATCAGATGTTGGGCTAGAGTGAACATGTCAAAAGATTGGATGTCAGTCGAAAGACCGGTCGACGTGCTAGCAAAAAGACTTTATGCCATGAATTCGGACATCGGGCCAAATGATTAGATATTGAGCCAAGAAAATCGAAAGTTGCGGGAGATCAATAATGCCAATTGGGTAATACGCCAAATGAGAGGATGATGTGCCAAAGGATCGGATAAAGTGTCGGTTGAACCAATGACATGTCGAACAACATAGAATTCTAGTTTTGTAATCGGTTGTCTTAATTGGTCGTAGTTAGATCGTAATTGAGTTGATTTTAGGTGTAACCATGTCAACTCAATTAGAGGCCAATTAGGCCTAAGTTGAGACTATTTTGGGCCAAGTTGAAGGCTCATTTGGTCATCCAAGGTTAGGTGGAACTACATATGAGCTGAAAAAGTCAAGAGCATACTTTTCCATGCTATCAAGTGGTGGTACCACCTAGTATCAATGTTTCAGGTAATGGTATTGCCTAGACATAATCTCCCAGACTGTGTCAGGCGGTGGTACCACCAAACTGGACAATAGTATCGCCTAGTGGCAATGCTGCAGGCGATGGTACCACCCAACACTAGCGATGGTACTGCCAAGACCCAGGAAACCCAAGATGAGACCTTTTTTGGATCCATTTTTGAATTCATTTAGGGTCTATAAATATCTCACTCTTTCCTACCTAAGTACAAAATTGAGTTAGAAAGGGAGGAAAGAAGACTTGAGAAAAATTAGAAACTCTCTTAAAATTTAGAGTCTCTTCCTCCCAGAGTTAGAAGTTTTCTAAGGGATAAGTAAGGTCTAAAAGAGAGGTGTAAAAGTTCTCTCTGGAGTTGGTGAAAAGGAGAAAGAGTTATAAGGGTAGTTGATCTTTGCCTATTGAAAGAAGATCGGTAGTAAAAGCTAATGACCACGAATGAAGAGGAATCGAGAGTGGACGTAGGCCATGATAACCGAACCATTATAAATCCGGTGTCCTCTTTTCCTTTGTTGTTTATCTTTATTGCTTACTGATTTTATTACTCACTCCCCTTTACACTTGCTTTAAGTTAAAGCACACTTTTGATATTGGTTTTCTTCGAACGTAATTTTTTAAACCGACATGATTTTACGAAAGTACTAATTCACACCCCACCCCTCCCCTCCCCCTCTTAGTGATGATATGGTCCTAACATCACATACATGTCTGATCCTCATCAAACCCCTGTGATGCTCAAAGACAATCTAAGACAACAGCTTCATTAGTGGATCTACAATGTTATCTTCAGATGAAATTCTTTCAATTACTATATCTTCTCGGGCCATAATCTTTCTAATCAGGTGGAACCTACTCATAATGTGCTTAGAGTTCTGATGAGAGTTTGGTTCCTCACTACCCGACATGACTCCCAAATTTATGAGAAACTTCTTCATCCATACTCCCTCCTTTGCTTCCTCTACCATAGTAATATACTCCGTCTCTATGGTTGAGTCAGCAATAGTATCTTACTTGAAACTCTTTTAATATACTGCTCCTTCATTTAAGGTGAACACATATCCCGAATTAGCCTTCTTATCGTCGACATCGGATTGGAAACTCGAGTCCTTGTAGCCCTCAACCCTAAGGTTACTTCCTCCATATAGTAGTAAAATATTCTTAATTCTTCTCAAGTACTTAACGATACACTTTACTGTCTTCTAGTATTCCAAACCGGGATTCGCTTGATACTTGCTCGTGACACTCAAATCATACGCTATATCATACTTGGTACATAGCATAGCATACATGATAGACTATATTACTGAGGCATAGGGTATTATATCCATGTCTATCATTTCTTTCAATCTTTCAGGGCATACTTCTATAAAGTGATATTCCATGTTTAATCGGTATAAGATCTCTCTTAGAATTTTTCATGCCAAACCTTTTGATAATGGTGTGTATGTACCTGAACTAGGACAAACCAAGCATCCTCTTAAATATATCTTTATAGATCTAAATCCCCAAGATATACGATGCTTTCCCTAAGTTATTCATAGAGAAATATCTAGATAGCCAAGCCTTTACTATAGAGAGCATTCCTATATCATTCTCAATTATCAAGATGTTATCCAAATATAGCACCAAAAATATTCCAACATCGTGAAGTTTACTTTAATTCATAAATAAACCAAAGTAATCCGTACACCTTATCTAGACTTTCTTCGTACACGAATCCCTCAAATTGTATCATATACATCTCCTCCTCCAAGTTATCATTAAGGAACATGATTTTTATATCTATCGGATCTCATCATCTTAGTGTGTTGCAATAATCAATAAAATTCAAATAGATTTTAGTATAGCTACGAGTGAGAAGATTTTATGATAGTCAACACATTACTTTTGACGATATCGCTTAGTCACTAGCATTGTTATATAAGTTTCCATATTTACATCTACTTCGATCTTTTTTTTTTCCATCTAAGGTTAGTCATCGAGGTAGTTAGGTAGTTGTTCCTTTCCCTGATTCACTTCACTTTCCGGGGCACGGAGGATGTTGACTCACTGCTGCTGCAAGCAATAAGAAATAAATAATCCAACAGCTCGAGTAGAATCCATGAAGAGCAAACTCGATATCGTTTTGGGAGCCATGGACAGGTACTGAAAATTTCCTTTTGATGAACAGCAGGATCCCAATCTTGTACTAAAATTCTCCCATCATCCAAAATTTGTCTCATGACTTGTTCCACGTAACTATTTGTCTACTTGTTAATAACATGACCACCGTCTCTTCTACTGATTGATTATAGTCCAAAAAAACCCCATCCGTGGAGCATGAAAATGTTAAGAAAAGAATGAACAGCTATTTACAGAAAACGGATTTATAGTCTGAAAAAGAGGTTGATTTCTTTTTGCAAACTGTCCCATTCAAGGTGCTGGATAAAGGAAAGGCCATTGCAGATGCTTACAAGATTCCAAGCTACCAGAATGATGAAGGTCCGGTCCACCTGAGGATTTGGACCCGGAGGTGAAAAACCTGGAAGCACTTACATAAATCTCCTCTACTGTGTTCCATTTTCTACGAAAGAAGCATTTGCTTTATAGAGTGACCAAATCATTAGGTTTCTATCCACATCACCAATAAAAACATCTGTAAAATGAGCATTCTATCAATCTCATTGCTAATGCATGCTTAGTTATATATATTGATATCTTTGGGTACCCAATTATAAAGTGTGTGAATGTTGTGTTGGCATGGTAGACATTCTTCGTTTTGTAATTGACTAAGCTTCACACGTGGAGTCAAATATTCATCTTATCATATAAATAAATATATTCAAGTATATGTATACTCTACATGATGTGTAGAATCATTCCTATTTCCATATTTCAACAAAACTCTACTTAATTATCATAAATCAAGGTTATCACTAGTTAATTTGAGTTAAAATTATAAAATTTTAAATACCTAAAGTTGTCTTATTATTTTCATTGATTATTTTACTCAATTTCATCATCATATTATTAGGTTTTTTTCCTTATATATACATTATGTATTATGTATGTATGTATGTATGTATGTATGTATAAATTAAACTTAAACTTCTATTGACTATATAAAATATCATTAGTATAAGACCATTGAATTATGAAAATTTGTACAAAATATCATCACATCCTTTACTTTTAGATCCATGAATTATAAAATATATAATTTATAACACATATGCATACATATTTAATAGGGCGAATTCTAAAAAAAAATAGTTTTAAGAAATTCCCACATGGAGCTTTAACTTTTCAAAATGACAAAATAACTCTCCAACAATTTTTATCTTTTTTCCTTAAAAATGGTTATCTTCTCTCCCATTAATCATACAATTAAACAGATTCGACCAATCTAAAACTTGAACCAGTTCAAAATAAATTATATTAAATAATTTATTGATAGATATCAATTTATATTATTTAAAATAATATAGAAAGATATTAAATTATTTAAAAATAATAATAATAAAATTAAAACTATATTATCTAACTATGAAGTCAAGAGTAATATAGTAATATACATTTAAAAATATAAAATTTTAAAAATCATTTAAGATACTTAAAAATAAATTTGAAAGTTCTATACGACCATTATTTTTTATTTTAAAATTTTAAAATAATTTATTCACTAATTTTGGGCCTTAACAAATTAAATTTATATAATAAAAATAAAAAAGTATAATTAGGAGAGGGGGGAAACTATTCTCCCTGTCGGAAGGCTATGTGAGTGGGCGGAGCTTCCTCGAGGTGCTCGTTGAGGTTATTTATTTGTGGACGTTCACGTGACATCGATCCTCTTTCTAGTATAAAAAATATTGTGTAACTTTATGTTGTAGTTTGGGAGTAAAGGATGAGGGAGTGAGGTCAAGTCTAGAGACTTCCACTACGCCCTTATAGCTGATCCAAGGTGGAACTTGACTGACTTCCTCCACGTGATCCTACACAACAAATCGATATTGAGAGGGGGATTCCTGACTTGATGGTTAAGTTAATAGGTGATTTTTGTGTTGTAAAAGGTTTGATCCTTTTCTCGGACTGGAGGGTTGATATTTATACCTAGGAAGGTGGGTGGATCAGGTCATTAATGGCTATCGACACCTCATTCAACATAGTCCTATGATGCCAACTCATATGATCCAGAAGGTGCAAGTCGGCTTGTATGGTCTAGACCTCGCAGCTTTGACCCATACGATTTCGAATGCCACGGGGTCGGTCATACGTGTATCGTCTACCAAGTTGGTCGCGCTTCTTCTAGACATGTGCTAAGCACATGCTCTATGTCGACTCTATGTCAGCTGACGTGTGGCCGGTGACGAAATATTCCCTATCAAGTTGGATGAAAACCGAAAAGTTGAATGTTGTAAGATTTTCAACTTTAATGAAAACCCCATACTGCCCCTTTGCTGTGTAGTTATTTCGAACGAGCAAAGTGTGTTCATTTTTCGTTAGCTTGATTGTAATTTCTTCTCGTTTCTTATGACTTGGTGTCTTATTAGCTTGATTTACATATTGATCAGGTCTTTCAATTTTATTGTCAGAGTAAATAATTTGTTATACATTGAATTTTGATGCTTGATTTGTGAATAAGCTAATAATTTTTTAATCTTATATATTTTTATTTTGTTCACATGCTTTTTCTTAATTATATGAGAAAGCTGATCCTTTACCATTAGATGTGGCATAAGTATTGCATGACTTTAGTAAAACTAATCAAATCATATCAGAGCAAATGATGGATCGTAATAATTGTTATCAGCTAAAATATTTAAGATATATATTTTAGTAAAAAAAACTTTTATTTTTTTTAGAATGCTTGTATTTGTATTAACAGTAGAAGATAAGTATTAAATATTATAATATCGAAGGTCATGAAGCATATAAAAAGACTCATTATTTTTAGACATGAACTCGATCGACTTCACAGATTCAACTATATCGAACAATAAAAATGACCACTGATCTTATGCAGCATGCATAAGATTGAGATAAAAAATCATGGACAAAGCATATATGCCAACAATGGCAATGGAAGGATGCATGAGATTTTTGAGTCCACCCTCCATCGATTAGAGAATTAGGGTGAAGTATATTGAAGGGCATGTTGGTCTTCTTGTAGGAACATTTAGAAGCTCACATCATATGACTTGGAGATAACCTTTCAATTCATAAGGATAATTAAAGAGTTCCAATTCATAGTCCTTCCTCCACACTTCACATCATAATGGATGCATATTTGAACTAGTTGGAACATAAGACAGACTTGTGACCTTATAAAATGCATGATTCATATGGTATCAAATCCACTCACCTTGCCATTTTTTTGGACCTTCCATACAACTCCAACCATTCCTGAAAGTCTTTGTATCCTCTCTTAACATGTGCATATCAATCACTGAGACTTAATGTGGTGGAATATTGTGGAGATGTTCTAACTATGGTTTTAATTTACTACATAATTTCATTTCATTTTCCCCATCTCACCCAACTTTTATCTACTTCATCATCATCATACCCTCTCCTCCAAGAACAAAAAGACATATTATATTTATATATATATTCAATATTTATAACCCAAACATACGATGTCCAAAATATTATTATATATTTCTCTCCACAATCGAAGGATTCTCCTGATTGATTAAGATAATATTACTCTCATCATTACTGAAACATGTCCTCTATGGTGTTAACATATTTAAGTCTTGCGCTTTGTCAATCAACATCTACCCACTAAGGGATCAATGAGAAGTCAACATATATATACTTCCAAATCAGTCATCTCTTCTTCTACAGGTATTCGATACACTATCTATAAAGAAAAAGGCAAATTATGAATGGATCTCTCATCGTGCACATGAACAGCCCAATTATTATCGTGATGCCCACCATGTTATTCTTGTGGCTGACTCGGTTGATGCTAATTGATATCTCAGTCTCTCAAAGGCACTTTTTTCCGCAGCTTGACAGGCTCCCTCCAACTCCTAAGTTTGACTCTCTCTCTCTCTCTCTCTATATATATATATATATATATATATATATCTGTGCAGCAAGGAGTAGACCAAGGGAGAGGTCACACGTGTTTCCTGCTGTGCATTGTCCTCCGTCAACGAATGGTTGGGTTGGGTGCTGCAAGCATGTTTCGTTTAAAGAGGGGAAAAGAAGGCATGCATGCAGTATCGAAGCCACCATTAGTCCCGTTTGGACGGCGAAGCTAACTTGGATTCATTCCCTTCGCCGCATTAACTCCACAGTGTACAAGAGAGTCTTGCACGCAGGAGCTCGAGTATCTGGAGGATGCTGGAAGCTTCTGCTGCTCTTGTCAACTGCTTGACTTCCAACGAGCTACGAACTCACGGGTCAACCATATAACCTATGGGCGTATGTGATAACAAGTCATCCCAGCCGCTGAAAACGACATCATTTGACTATTGTAGTGTGGCTTAATTAGTGCGTGTATATTTTGCTTTGCTTCGTTTGTCGACAGCCAGTAATTGTTTTAGCTGAACACCCAAATTATTCTTGAGATTAATCTTGCAAGTAATTAAGAATATAGAGATCATGTGTACGAATGAAATGAAATAAATCGAGAGGATAATCTTATATTACTAAGGATTGAAAAAGTCTAATTATTTGATTTCTGACGTGTCGAACTTATCGATCAAATGGATGTGATATGTCATCAGATAATCTACGCATCTCATATTAGAAGAAAATTGGACGAGAAAAAGTAGTATCTAAGTTTGAGTCGGTGTCCAGTTCTTTGATCGATTTATGACGAGTTCGACGTTGGTGGTGTAGTGACGGTGTCAAAGTTTGACAAACACTCGTGGCTGTTGCCGGTGTCTGATTTCAACTAATTAAATGCATTCCCTGTTTGACTTCGGTTGATGAACCGAATGCGTTGACTTTTTTGTTTTCTTCGGACGTCTCCTCACCTTGTCGGGTGACGCTTGTATCTCCCAATCTTTGCCAACCCGTACATCCCAAATTCTTCCTTTTCTTCTGCGATTTGGGTCGCACTAACACGCGCTCAGAAAGAAACATTTTCCATTTGCGTATATGGCGCGTCGTCACCACGTTTGGTCTCCCCAAGCGAACTGTGGAAGCGCCGCAGTTCTTGGCTCCTCCATCCCTGCCTCTTCGTCTCTATCTCCCGGTGGCCTTCCACATCGACCCGCCTCAGTCTTCTCTTTCCCACTACATGCGTCACGCTTGTATATAAAGGAAGCTTGTGAGGCCTCCGATTCCGTCCACGACGAAGGGAAGGGAAGGTAGCGATGAACTGCGATAACTCCTCCTCCTCCTCCTCCTCCTCCGTGTCCACCTCGTCGTCGTCATCCTCGACGACCCGCAACCAGCACCAGCCCAAGCGGAAGGCGGGGCGGAAGAAGTTCCGGGAGACGCGCCACCCTGTGTACCACAGCGTGCCGGAGAGCCGCGGCGGCAGGTGGGCGTGCGAGGTGCGGGAGCCCCGGAGGAAGAGCCGGATCTGTCTCGGGACATTCTCGACGCCGGAGATGGCCGCCAGGGCGCACGACGTGACCGCCATGGCGCTCCGGGGCCAGTCGGCCCAGCTCAACTTCCCCGACTCGGCCTGGACGGTGCCCCGAGCGAGGTCGGCCGTCCCGGAGGACATCCGCCGCGCCGCGACCCAGGCGGCCGAAGGGTCTGCTCCCTCCGAACAGTCACCGCCTGTAGAGGCGCCAACGACATCCCGAAGAACTCCGGGAAGGGATGCAAGGGCGGCGGAGGCGGAGGCTGCAGCGCCGCGGCCAGCTCCGGTGTTCGTGGACGAAGAGGCGGTGTTCAACATGCCGGGGTTGATGGAGGACATGGCAAGGGGAATGCTGGTGACGCCGCCGTCGATGCAGAGAGGGGTCGATTGGGACGGCGCCAGCGACGAATGCGTCTGGGACCTGTCGCTTTGGACGGACGAGCTGTGAAGCGTGACACAGTGATAAGCCTTCTCTTTCTTCCTTCTCGTAGTTGGATTCATAGCAAACACCAATGAAATCCTTCACACTGTCTTGGCTTTCACAAAGCGTGCAAATTAAAGAGAATCTTGTGATGCTATCAACTCATAGCTGACGTGAAAGAAATTTGTTTCATATCTAAAAGAGACGGTGTGCAGATGTACTCTTTTGCTTCGAATATGAACGCACGCACCTCATGATCTTTGGAAGCTAATATTAAATTTAATTCAAATTTTAAAATTTTTACGGCTAATATTAAATTGATTAAAATCAATATCATCTTATATGCTTTGAGGTTTTTTGCCGGCTAATATTATTGGTAATTCGTGTCTAAGAATAAGAACTTAAACAACAGTCCATCTCTTTTATTTATCCAAGTAATATAGCATTACTCTACATGAAGATTTAATAATATAAAATTTTACATTTTTCGATTTTTTTACTATTTAATAATGAAATATTATTTTGCATAAAAATATATTTTTCGAATAAGATTATAATATGTTTTAGAGATACCAAAAATATTATAATTTTATTTAGAAACATGTAACAAAGCATAGTATAGTAGATTGATGGTGACGTCCGCGCGTATCGCAAGGCGTGCCACGACGGAGAAGACGACTCGTTTGCCGCCATATCTTTCCACCGATCCCGTTCGGTCGAGTTCGGACGGCACCGGTTGCAGCCTCCCCCGGGCTTGCTGAGATTTCACCCCCGGGGAAGAGGGGGAGGCGACGGCGGAGCAGGACGCAGCATGCTCCCATTGGGCCAACAAAGGTGAGTCTTTTGGACGGTCCTGTGGCTTTCCATCTTGGGGTGCGACACCTCCACTGTGAGTGTCGTCATCCGAGGACCACGGCGGCGATAACGCGCTGCGCTCATCATCTAATAATCGGGTTTGGGTACGGAGGAGGTAGGGGAAGAGAGAGATGAGTTATGGCTGCATATACTGCTTCCCCCAGATGCAGACCAGACGAGCAACCCGCTTCGTCCATGTCTGCCTTCCCCATGTATATCTGAGAGTTCGCTGCTTCCCTTGCTTCAGAGTTCGTAACATACCAATATATACCCCTTGTGTTCCGCGTCCGCAGCGGCCAGGAAGAGCGGACATGAGAGAGAGCAGGAAGGCTCGGCCCGAGCGGTCGGCTTCGTTCCACGGCCGGACGACGACGTTAACGGCCTCCCCGCTGGACCGCAGCCAGATTCGGCGGCCTAAGACCCAGCCGGAACTGCTGCCCCGGGGGAGGAGCGGCGGGGGAGAGGAGCGGAGGTTTCCGGCGAAGGTGCTTGTGAACGTGTCCGTGCAGCGCAGCCTGGGGCCGGTGCAGGTGATGGCGTCCGCGGAGTGGAGCGTCGGGGACCTGGTGGCCGCCACGGTCCGGCTCTACGTGAAGGAGGGGCGGCGGCCACCCATCCCCACGGCGGAGCCTTCCGCCTTTGGCCTCCATTACTCCCAGTTCAGCCTCGAAGGTAAGCAAAGCCCATCTCCCAACACAGAACGTATCATGTTCGTGCCACTTTGATGATGCCGATGATCATTACCAGGTCTGGATCCGGAGGAGAAGTTGATGGGGTTGGGCTCAAGGAACTTCTTCCTCTGCCTCAACCCCGTCCCTGTTTCAGAAGCAGCAAGCGCAGCAGCAACAGCTACCGCTGCCTCTGCAACTGGTTCTCGCTTCAAACAAGCCGAGAAGTCATCAGAGATCGGCATCTCCTGCTTCAGTTTCATGGACTTCTTGCTATAGTTGGGTATCTTGCTATATACGATGATCTGTGTTGACGTGATTCCTCGCATGCGTCTCCCGTGCGCCACAATTCCTCGTGTTTAATCTCCATTCTCCAAACCACAAACGTACGCCAGATGTTTGACAAAATACGCATGCATATGTTACATCGCCTGCACAATTGCGAGCCACAACCGAATGGATATCATGTCGCCCAGAGACAACCAAGAACAACAGGACAAGGAAGCTACTACTACTGTGTCTCACCAATGCGGTGGATAATGTAGCCGATATCAACAAGGCGAAGCTGACCTGCGTACTTTGATCCAACCCGCGAGGATCCGTAGAAGGCTTTGCCTCGAGAGGCGATGATACTGATGACCTCAGCCGGAATAATCCCGGTATAATCTCGTAAAGTGAAGGGAGGATGACAAATGGCTATTTGCCCATTTGTCCTTTGGCTCATTGAAGAGGCAGAGAAAGATGAAGATGGAGCTGGATAAGAGCCATCATGTCACCGTGACCTTGTCCCAAGTACATGAATGAGAGATCTCTGCGGGTAATTCCGGCCTGTCACACAAGCAACTTGCGCGCATGAGGCAGGTGAAATCGGAAACGTGGCTGGGTCGGGTGCGGCTCACCAGAGGGAGCAGACGGAGGAAGGACGGCGCAACCGGGACGACAAAACCTGCCACCGTCGGGGTTCTGGCCTTCGAGGTGGGGCGGTACATGTCCAAGGTCGCCCAGCTGTGGCACGCCCTCAGCGACGACCACGTCGGCCGGATGCGCGAGGAGGTCCTCCGCCTTGAGGGCGTCCGGAAGCTCGTTTCCGACGACGAAGGGTTCCTCCTCGCGCTCGCCCTCGCCGAGATGACCGACGTCCTCGGGTCCCTCGCCCGCTCGGTGGCCTGCCTCGCGTGGAGGTGCTCCGACCCTGTGCTGCGGCGGTTCGACGCCGAGTTCGCGAACCTGGTACAGAACGGCGATGACCCCTTCGGCTTTGAGTACGCCGGGCGGAAGATGGAGCGCAAAGTGAAGAAGATGGAGAAGTTCGTCGCGACGGGCACGAACCTATACCAGGAGCTCGAGTTGCAGGCGGAGCTTCAGCAGGGGCTGCGGCGGATGCTGGCCAACCCCGATGCCTGCCGCCCTCAGGACAGCGTCACCTGTTTCCGGAATAAAGTGGTGAGGCACCGGCAACAGCTGAAGCACCTGCGCGAGACTTCCCTGTGGGTTCGGACCTACGATTACGTTATCCGGCTGCTGGCCCGGTCCCTCTTCTCGATCATCGGAAGGATGCGACTAGTGTTCGGATTCCGGAAGTTCAATATGACGCCATTGCTTCTCAACAGAGCTGCTGAAGCAAGCCCAGAGGCTAACCCACAAGGCAGCAATAGCACGGTGAACATGAATCTTTCATCGTCTATGATCGATCCCAGGTCTCAGCAACAAAATGCTCCGGCCTCCACCCTCGGCGCTGCAGCGCTAGCGCTGCACTACGCAAATGTGATCGTCCTGATCGAGAAGCTTGCGACGTCTGCCCATTTGATGGACGCAGATGCGAGGGATGATCTATACAGCATGTTAACCACAAGCATAAAAGCAGCGCTCAGAGACAGGCTGGAACCCTACGGGAAGAACTTGGCACCACCAGCTCGCAATCCCGCCCTCGCGGCCGAGTGGACTGCGACGGTGACAGGGATGTTGGAACGGCTGGCGCCGCTCGCTCACAACATGATCCGGTGGCAGTCCGACCGGAGCTTCGAGCATCAGAGTTCGGTTCCAAGCTCCGGCATTCTTCTGCTACAGACACTTTACTTTGCAGACCAGAAGAAGGCAGAGGATGCCATTACTGAACTGCTTGTTGGTTTGACCTATTTATGGAGATACCGGCTTATTTATTAGAACAGGACCGAAACGTCTCATGGAACCGAAAATTCAGAAACCGGACCCTTGGCCGGTACTGTCTGTGATCGGGTCGATTGTGAGAATAAACCGACTGAACCGGTAGACAATATCGGGTTAATAGTGGCCCTTGAGATCCGGCCCAATAAGCAGAACAGCCTGGTTTTATCATCAGATATTATTATTTATGTTAGTGTGAACAACCTTATGCCGTGGCCTCGGGGTCGACGCGGCTTGTGTCGGGTCCGAATGGCGGGGGATCTCGTTATTGCTGAAGTGGCCGATCGCGCGGATCAGATCGCGTCGGGGTTCGTCAGGGCATTCCGTAGAGCAGGCCTCCTCTGCTCTACGTCCCGGGGGCGCTAATCTCGTCTTCTCACCTGCACACAGGTCGGGTCGGAAGCTCGGCCCGACCCCTCCGACGATCAAGTTAGTGATGTGAAGTGGTCTGTTTGCGCGTGTTTTTTTCTTCCCCCTTGCCCCTCTTAGGAGCGGGGTTTTTATAGGGTGATTTACCGTGTCTGATGTGCCTGCTTGCAGGGAGCATGTAGCGTCTGACACTGGTGCTAGCGTGGCGTGAAGGACCGAGTCTGAGTAGATCGGTAATGGGCCTCGGTCTGCGTTCTGGTTCGTTTGACCAGGTTCCGTCGGGTCGGTTGAGGTGTGAGGCGTCGTCTGGGACAGTTGACGTCTACCCGGGTCTTGTCACCATTTATTACCCTCATCATATTCCCCCCCGAAGGAAGTCATGCGTCGGCTGTTGCTGGGGAGTCCAAGGCGTGGCTTTGGTTTTGAGAAACTGTACCGGCCGGGCATTTTGCCGGTCCGACTAAGAGGGGTTAGATATGCAGCAGTGACCCTAGGTAGGGTGCGGCCGAGGAGCACAGCTCAGTCGAGCAAGCCGAACAGAAGCTATGGTTTCGGGAAGCATTAAGCCGAGAAGCACGACGTAGGCGGGCAGGTCGCGTAGGTGTGTTCTCGGGCGACATGAGGCCGAGGAGCATGACAAAGGCGAGCGGGCCGCACAGGTGTGTTCTCGGACGACATGAGCCCGAGGAGCACGACGCAGGCGGGCAGGCCGCGCAGGTGTGTTCTCGGGAGGCATGGGGCCGAGGAGCACAGCTCAGTCGAGCAAGCCGAACAGAAGCTGTGGTTTCGAGAAGCATGAAGCCGAGGAGCACGACGCAGGCGGGCATGCCGCACAAGTGTGTTTTCGGGCGACGTGAGGCCGAGGAGCACGACGCAGGCGGGCAGGCCACGCAGGCGTGTTTTCGAGTGGCGTGAGGCCGAGGAGCACGACGCAGGCGGGCAGGCCGTGCAGGTGTGTTATCGGGCGGCATGAGGCCGAGGAGAACGACGCAGGCGGGCAGGCCGCGCAGGTGTGTTCTCGGGCGACGTAAGGCCGAGGAGCACGACGCAGGCGGGCAAGCCGCGCAGGTGTGTTCTCGGGCGGCATAAGCGGCATGAGGCCGAGGAGCACGACGCAGGCGGGCAGGCCGCACAGGTGTGTTCTCGGGTGACGTGAGTCCGAGGAGCACGACGCAGGCAGGCAGGCCGCGCAGGTGTGTTTTCGGGCGACGTGAGGCCGAGGAGCACGACGCAGGCGATCAAGCTGCGCAGGTGTGTTCTCGGGCGATGTGAGGCCGAGGAGCACGACGCAGGCGGGCAGGCCGCGTAGGTGTGTTCTCGGGCGGCATGAGGCCGAGGAGCACAACGTAAGCGGGTAGGCCGCGCAGGTGTGTTCGCGGGCGGCATGAGGCCGAGGAGCACGACGCAGGCGGACAGGCCGCGCAGGTGTGTTCGCGGGCGGCATGAGGTCAAGGAGCACGACGCAGGCGGGCAAGGGCCGAGGGGCCGAGGAGCACAGCTCAGACGGGCTACGCCCGAGGAGCTACTTGTGTTGTTGTCCCTCCATGCCCATTTAACAGCGGCGGGGGCTGAGAACTTCTGTGCCTTATTGCCTCTTTGCGGGGGAGTTCGTTGCGTCTGCAGCACGCCTTTAGACGTCAAGATCGAGGCATCAAGGCTCTGCCGCTTCCTTGCCCCGGAGTCGCCACGTCAGGCCTTCATTATGGTGGGACGTCCCTTGGCATTCCTAACGGGACGTGACGACTATACACGTGCGTGGGTGGGTTGTCATCCATTCTCGGGAGGCGAAGGGGTGCTGGTTCTGGCGGGATATCTTCTTTAAATATCGAGCGTCCGGCTTTGTTCCCATCTCTCGCTACTGAGTTTTCCTCTTCGGGTCTCGCCATCCTCTTTCCAGTCGTCCTCCTCGCCTCCTGCGTCGCCTTATTTTCCCTAGTAGCCCCTTCCCGTTAAGGTCAGTGAGGATGACGTCCTCTTCTTCCTCCCCTTCTTCTTCCAATAGAGCTAGGGAAGGCTCTCCTCTGCCATCCCCCGACCAATCCTCCGACGAGGAAGCGGCGCGGGCTCTAGAGGCTTTAATGTGGCCGCACGACCTTGACTCCACCATGAGCGGGCCATCGTTGAGGAGACTCCGGGAACGCTATAGTATCCCGGAGGATTATACCCTCAGCGCCCCCGAACCGGGGCAGCGAGCCTACGACCCGGTTCCGAAGGGTTTTGCGTTAACCCTAGACGCCCTAGAGGCGGGCTTGCGCCTTCCCTTGCACCCACTCATCGTGTCTTGTATTTCTCTCTGGCGGATTTCGCCGTCCCAGGTGGCGCCGAACTCTTGGCGCTACCTAGTGGTGTTCCTGGGGGAATGCCACTACGCCAATATCACCCCCACTCTCAATCTGTTCCTTTCTTGTTACCGTCTTTCCAAGGGGTCGGGGGGTTATTTCCTGTCTGCCCGAGCGGGTTTTCGAGTCGGGGGGGCCCCTTCCAGCAACAAAGGGTGGAAGGGGAGGTTTTTTTATGTCAGCAGTGCAAGGGATTAGGGTTTTGGGGTTTGGTGGTCCGCGAGAGCGATTGACAACACTGTCTCGAGCCTGAGCGAAGAAGAGCGCCGGGGTCTAGGGAGGCTTAAAGAGGTTCTCCCCAGTTCCCAGGCCATCTGAAATATGACCGAGCGGTGGCTGGTCAAGGCGGGTCTCAGTCCGACGCCTCGGGGTATGTTAATAGCGCTTGGTTCGGGTATTGCATGGCTCAATCTTAATACTAACTTTTACCCTATTTCTTGCAGAAATGAACCTTCGATCCCTTCTAGGCGGTCGGGCGTCGCCGACTTCTCCTCCAATTCCGTCAGTCGACCCGAAGCCCGGCTCGAAGGACGCCCCGTTAGAGGTCGAGGTCGGGCGCCCTCGGAAGAAGGCGAAGATCACTTCCTCCAAAGGGGCTGAGGCGGGCCCTCTCCGAGTCGCAGCGGGCCCTAGTCGAGAGGCGACGGGGAAAGATCCACGCCCTCCCTCCATGCATGATCTGTGTCGACTACCCGCGGGCGATGAGCCGTTCCTCTCGCGGGTGGTGGGCGAGATACCGACGGGGGAGGGAAGTGACCCCCTAGTCGCCCGCTGGGGGGGCTTGTCCCGAGGGGACAAAGTGTGGGCCGGAGGAGATCCCTCGACCGCATTTCTCCGGGGTGCTCTTCATCCCGATATGGCTCAGGACCTATATACCCTGCCTTCGGAGGCTCTGCTTGGCAAGTCCGCCAAGTCTCTAACATGGGTAAGTGCTACGCCTGCCACCTCAGGTTATTTATCCGACGGTGTTCTCCCTGACCTATCTTCCTTCTTATAGGGCCTTCATTACGCGACGGCCCTAATGGACCGGGTGCGTGACGCTGGCCAAATCATTGGGGGCCTCATCAGTCGCAATGCCGAGCTTCGCCGTCAGATCTAGGAGGTCCGAGCCGAGGCTGGCCTGGAAGCCATGGCGGCCGCTAAGAAGCGCGCGGCGGACTCGGAGATGGAGGTGGCTCGCCTCAAATCGGAGCTCCAGACATCCGAAAACTCGAATAAGGAGCTCCAAAAAATCCTACGGACCGAGCTCCGTTTGTTGAGGGTGGAGGTAAGCACCCTCAGTTAGAAGCTGGAGGGGGTGAAGGTCGAGGCGAGAGTGGCCTCCGAAGCGCTTGCCGAGGAGGCATGCCTCCGACCCGACAAGGACAAGGAGCTTATTGTGGCGTACAAGAAGTCCGAGGGGTTCGAACTCGGGTTGACGCGGACGGGACAGGTTTCCTTTGAATATGGATACCGGATCACGACATCCCGCTTCCGCGCGGGCCACCTAGGCCTCGAGGTAGAGGAGGACCCCTTCACTCCCCACCCCAAAGATCTGGAGGTGGACATGCCCGAGGACGTCCCTTTCGACGACCGCCTGGACGCCCCATAGGAATAAAAGGGTCCTGTATTTTTTTGTGGTTTTTTCCTAAGGTGTCAATCGGTCTGTAAGTCAGGGTCGAGTCCTGTAGTGTAAATTTTTCTCAAATGAAAGAACATTTTCTTTTCTCGCATATTGCCAGTCTTTTGCTCTCTCACACGAAGAATTTCTTAAGGTTTTGGACGTTCCATGTCCTTGGTAACAATCCCGACGACCCGATAGGGTCCTTCCCATTTGGGGGTGAGTTTACCGTGTGCTCGGGTTGGGTTACTTACCTCAGCCCTGCGCAGCACTAGATCATCCAGCCTGATAGGTCGGGGATGTACCTTTCTGTTGTAAATCCTGGCGACGGCTCTTTTGTATGGGAGGGCCTTCAGGTGCGCGTTGGCTCGCCTCTCCTCGAGCAAGTCCAATCCGACTCGGAGTCCCTCGGCCGACGTCCCTTCGTCATAGGACTCCGTTTGGGGGGGTGGTAATCTCCACTTCGGCGGGCAAGACAGCCTCGGCACTGAACGCTAGGCTGTATAGGGATTCTCCGTTTGCGGTTTTAGGCGTGGTCCGTAAGGACCATAAGACGCTCAGGAGTTCATCAACCCAAGCCGAACGGGCTGCGAGAGTCCTTCTCCGGAGTCCGCCCAGAATGGCTCGGTTGGTGACCTCGGCCAACCCGTTCGTTTGAGGGTGTGCGACCGAGCTGAACCTCAGCTGTATCCCGTGGCTTGCGCAAAATTCTTTGAACCGAATACTAATGAACTGCGTCCCATTGTCCGTAATGATGACCCTGGGCAGACCAAATCAGGTGACGATGTTTTTCCACACGAATCCTTCCACCTGACGCTTCGTGATTATCGCTAGTGGTTCGACCTCGACCCATTTGGTGAAGTAGTCTATCCCGACAATAATATATCTTCGTTGCCTCGAAGTTGGGGGAAAGGGGTCGAGAAGGTCCATTCCCCACTGCGTGAAAGGCCAATGCGCAGTCCATGGGTGTAACCGGCACCGCCGGTAGCCGAGGCGTGGGGGCGTGCCTCTGGCATGCGTCGCACTTTTGCACATACAATTTTGCGTCTCGACATATAGTGGGCCAGTAGTACCCCTGACGGAGCGCCTTAAACGCCAGGGTGCGCCCACCCATGTGTTCACCGCAAATACCGCCATGGACCTCGGCGAGAACCGGTTTCGTCTTCGGGAAGCGTCCCATGGCGCTTGAATCGTAACACCTCCTGCACCCATGTCGTTGGTGGGTCAACGGTGGTCACCGCTGCAACCGTGATGGCGCGGATGGGGAGCTCCTCCACGTCGGGCTCGCCCTGCGGACCCAATCTCGAGGCCAACTTTGCCAGGGCGTCCGCCCGCTCGTTTTGGCGCCTGGGCACCCTGGACAATACGAAGCGGAAAAAATGAGCAGCGAGAGCTCTTACCTCCACCAGATACTTTGACATGGTGGGGTCCCGGGCCTCATACCCGCCGACGAGCTGCTCGGCAACCAGCTGCGAGTCGGTGAGGACGTGTATGTCATCCACCTACATTTCCACGGCTAGTCTGAGCCCCGCTAGTAGCGCTTCGTACTCCGCCTCGTTGTTGGTGGCCTTGAATCCAAAGCGAAGGGAGCGCTCGAACGAGCGCCCATCGGGGGTCTCTAATACTAGCCCGGCCCCCGCGTCCTTTCAGTCGGACGATCCGTCCACGCAGAGGAGCCACTTCCTCTTCTCTCGTTCTGGCTCCTCGCCCTCGGGTTGAGTCAATTCCGAGATGAAGTCGGCTACCGCTTGTGCTTTGATGGCGGTCCTCGAGACGTACTGAATATCGAACTCTCTAAGCTCTACCGGCCACTTGAGGAGGCAACCTGCTAGGTCAAATTTAGACAAAACTTGTCGGAGCGGCTGATCGGTGATTACCTCGATCGGATGAGCTTGGAAGTAGGGGCGCAGCTTCCGGGCGGCCAACACGAGCGCCAGCGCCAGTTTCTCAATGGGGGGGTATCGCTCCTCGGGTCCATTAAGGACGTGGCTAGTGTAGTAAACTGGTTGCTGTCCTCTAGATGCCTCCTTGATCAGAACCAAACTTACTGCATTTTGAGAGGCGGCCAGGTAAATACCCAGCTTTTCCCAAGGGGACACCGAAGCGAGGCGAGGGAGGGAGGCCAGATGCTCCTTTATGTGGGCGAAAGCCTTCTCGCACTCCGCCGTCCACGCGAAATCCTTGGGATTCTTCAGGGCCCGGAAGAAGGGTAGGCACCGATCGCCTGATCGGGATAAGAACCTTGACATGGCGGCGAGCCTCCCGTTCAGGCGCTGCAACTCCTTAATTGTCCGAGGGGCTTGCATGTCGGCGATTGCCCGTACCTTCTCGGGGTTTATGCCGATTCCCCTTTCGTGTATGATGAACCCGAGGAATTTGCCCGAGTCGACACCGAAGGCGCACTTGGCGGGGTTGAGTCGCATGTTATACCTTCGTAGCGTGTCGAATGTCTCAGCCAAGTCGGACAAGTGAGTTGCAGTTGCGTGACTTTTCACAATCATATCATCGACGTAGACCTCCATGTTTCTGCCGATCTGGCGAGCAAACATTTTGTTCACGGTCCTTTGATACGTAGCCCTGGCATTTTTTAACTCGAACGACATAACCTTGTAGAAGTAGACCCCTTGGTCGGTGAGGAAGGCGGTATGGTGCTGATCCTCGGGCGCCATCCTAATCTGGTTGTAACCGGAAAAGGCATCCATGAACGAAAGGCGGGCGTGCCCGGTCGTTGCGTCGACCAACTGGTCGATTCGCGGGAGGGAGTAGCAGTCCTTCAGACAAGCGCGATTAAGATCGGTGTAGTCAACGCACATTCTCCAGCTTCCATTGGGTTTCTTCACGAGGACTACATTGGATAACCAGCGTGGGTACTTGGCTTCTTCAATGAAGCCTGCCGCCAGGAGTCGTTCCACCTCCCCTCGAACGACCTGCTGGCGTTTGGGAGCGAGACGTCGGGGCCTCTGCTTTACTGGTCGCGCGTCGGGGGAGATGCACAAGTGGTGCTGAGATACCTCAGGGTCAACGCCTGCCATGTCAGTGGGTGACCAGGCGAAGACATCGACATTCTCTTGGAGGAGATTGATGAGCTGGGCTCGCTCATGCTCTGGAAGCTCCGACCCGACCTTGACAGTTCGATCCGGACGCCCATCCTGTAGGGGCACGTCCATGGTAGGTCCCGTTGGCTCGGGGTGTCGGGGCGACCTTTTTATTTCTCGGGGGTCTTCGAGCGGGAGCTGAGCCCTCCTCTTCTTGTGCAGGGAGATCGCGGTCAAATAGCACCACCTTGACTCGCGGGGGCTTCCCTTGGCTTCTCCGACCCCTGCACGGGTCGGGAACTTCACGGTCCGGTGGTAGGTGGAGATAACTGCTCTGAGCTTGTTGAGGGTGGGGCGCCCCAGAATCGCATTGTATGCGGTAGGAAGGTCGACTACCAGAAAAGTTATCATCACCGTCTTCGTCCTCGGTGCTTCCCCGAGGGTTAAGGGCAGGATGATCACACCTAACGGCGAAATTGATTCGCCGATGAACCCGGTGAGCGTCGAGCTCATAGGCCCCAGGGCGTCGTGGGAGAGCTCGAGCTTCTGGAATGCGTCAAAATAGAGGATGTCGGCCGAGCTCCTAGTGTCGACCATGATCCTTTTCACTTGGGCATTGGCAATTCTGGCAGCCACTACCAACGCGTCATCGTGTTCGGGCGGTTCGGCTCTCTCAACTGGAAATGTGACCTCGGGCACGGGCCCGTGCCCGGGGTCCTCGGCTGTAGGGGCGCGGGCGTATGCTTTCCGCCCAATCATATTGTTTCCCCCAGACGCTGGGCCGCCCGTGATTACGTCAATATGCCTTTCGACGGGGCCCTCGAGCCGCAGGGAAAGCTCTTTATTCTGTCATAGGTAGTGGCCGAGGTGCCCCCTTCGAATCAGCTCCTCGATCTGTCGCTTCAGCTCGCGACACTCTTCCGTGTCATGCCCGTTTTGTCGATGGAAGCGGCAATATCGTGTTTTGTCAGTGAGCTCCCGTGGGTTCCTCATCGGGCCGAGGGTTTGGAGCAGCCCCTTCCCCTCTATCTGGAGGAATATCTGCGTTCGGGATGTTCCCAAAGCAGGGGAGAGCAACCTCAGCGCAGACGGGTTGGACCGGTCCGGTCTGCGTCTCGGCGGACCGGGTAGCTGCCCTATTGGTGGTTCCGCCCAAGGCCTTTTATGCTCCTTGTGTCTCCCGGACATCCAAGCTTCCGTCGCGACATAGTGGTTGGCTCGCTGGAGCATTTCCGAGACAGCGGTGGGGGGTCGTTCCACGAGGGACCAGAAGAACCTAGAGGGACGGAGACCCGCCATGAATGCCTACATCAATAAAGAGGGGTGAGCACCTGATAAGCCCCGGATTTCGATGGTGAATCGGTTCACAAAACGAGAAAGGGGTTCGTCCTCCTTTTGGTTCAGCCTAAGGAGTAGGGTGATGGATGGCTTCGGTCGAGCCAAAGCCAAGAAGTTGAGCTCGAACTCCTTGGCGAGCTGGTCGAAGGAGGTGATTCACCCGATCTTCAAGTCGCTGTACTAAGTGCGAGCCGAGCCTTTCAGGGTCGTGGGAAACGCCCTACACATCAGAGCATCAGAGGTTCCGTATAGCGCCATCTGAGCCCGAAAGGCGGCCACGTGGTCCGCGGGGTCGGTGGTGCCATCGTAAGCGTCCAGGGAGGGGAGTCGAAAGCTTGCGAGCACCGACTGATCCCGTATTTCGATCGCGAACGACGACCCCCAGTGCGCATCGTCCCCAGGCTCTCCCTTTGAGGTACGGGACCTCTCTTTGTATTTCTTCGAGTCGTTGACTAAGAAAGTGCAGTTGGGCTCGGAAAGAGCCCACTAATTCTGAAGACATCGCCTCATGCTCGGGTCGACCGGCAGGGTTGCCTCCCGCCTGATTTCCCAGGGGAAACACTCGGGCCTGGGGTGAACCGGGGGGTGCCGAGGTGGCTGCGTGAATAGGTGCAAGTGGGTCCAATCGACGCGTAGGCTGGGCCACCGATGGGTTTGTTGTATGGGAAATGAGCGGGATTACCGTCTGCACCATTCCCGCCAAGGTCCGGACCTGAAGAGCAAGGTCGTGGAAGGCTTCAGATGACACGGGCGAGGGGACGCTCGGAGCGCCGTCGGGAGGAAGCAGGCCCAGGTCATTGAACAGACGCCAGTAGCGTTCTGAGGTCGTGGTGGGATCGTCAGCCTGTGGCTCGTTGCGCGAGGGGCGCTCGGCCGGTACCCCTGTTAAAAACGATCCCTCAGCTGGGGCTTCGTCGGGGTCGGTTAGAGGATCCCTCGACATTCGGCCCTCCTAGCGCCAATCTATCGGTGTGAACAACCTTATGTCGTGGCCTCGGGGCCGACGCGGCTTGTGTCGGGTCCGAATGACGGGGGGTCTCGTTGTTGCTGAAGTGGCCGGTCGCGGGGATCAGATCGCGTCGGGGTTCGTCGGGGCATTCCGTAGAGCAGGCCTCCTCTGCTCTGCGTCCCGGGGGCGCTAACCTCGTCTTCTCACCTGCACACAGGTCGGGTCGGAAGCTCGGCCCGACCCCTCCGACGATCAAGTTAGTGATGTGAAGTGATATGTTTGCGCGTGTTTTTTTCTTCCTCCTTGCCCCTCTTAGGAGCAGGGTTTTTATAGGGTGATTTACCGTGTCTGATGTGCCTGCTTGTAGGGAGCAGGTAGCGTCTGACACTAGCGCTGGCGTGGCGTGAAGGACCGAGTCTGAGCAGATCGTTAATGAGCTTCGGTCTGCGTTCTGGTTCGTTTGACCAGGTTCCGCCGGGTCGGTTGAGGTGTGAGGCGTCGTCTGGGACAGCTGACGTCTGCCCGGGTCTTGTCACCATTTATTACCCTCGTCAATTTACAACCACATCTTTACAATTTACGATCTCAACTTACAACTTCCTTCTCCTCTTTCTCTTCTCCTCTCACCCTCTTCCTCTTCGTTAAGGGAACTCGTCTTGAAGGATAATATATCTGGGGTCGATGAGCATAGACTGATCGAGGAGAGAGAAAGGGACATGGATCGACAAGAGAGAGGTAGGTTGAGGAGCAACAAGCGACAACAGAGAGCACCGAGTATCAACAATGACCACAGGCATCGATTGCAGAGATATGAAAAAAAAAAAAAAGGTAAAATCAAAATAAGAGAGATTATGAATAATAAAATATTTTTATTAATATTTTAAGATATTATGAATAGTAAAGGACTGTCAACAGTAAAAGGAGATTCTAAATAGTAAACTCTATCGCGTAATTATTTCTAAAATTGGTCCAAAATGTCGAAAAATGAACCTCGATTAACTTCGAACCCACATGTCATACAACCAAAATCTGACTTAAACTATTGAACGGGATTATAATGTTCTTCTGCTTACATTAACTTGCAAATCACTTATAATTCATTCATATCGAACCAGAAAGATGATGTTGAAGTGAACAACCAAAATAAATGTAGCTCGTTAGGAACTTGCATTTCACAAGATTCTAAACTAGCTGTAAGACTCTCTCATGAAGAGAAGAAGGCAAGATTACTCTACTCGCACATGCAAGCCAAACTGAGCAGTGAAATGATCACAATGGAAAGAAAGAGCAGGGATTGACAAGAACAACCAACCTGGATCAGTACAAACTCTGATGATCATATGTTGAATTCACTTGAACTCCAAGTCTGTCAATCAATTCGATCACTCGGTGCCATGTTTAACCTTCCTTCTCTTGATCGCCGTCGCATCGTTGGTCTTCGTCTTCTCTGATTTGTTCTTGGTCCTCTTCATCCTGTTTTGCTCATCGCCGATGGCATCGAGCGCACCCTCATCTTGTTCGTGCTCATCTTCGGCACCTCGTTCTTCCTCCTCCTCCTCCTCATCGTCGGAACCCTCAGTTCTGATACCGAACTGCGTCGCCCGGTAGAGGGGCAATGCCAACGACTCGGTCGCTTTCAGATGAAGGCACTTCACGTTCTTCCACTTATTCGGCACGTGCCCGACGACGCCCTCGATGGCGGCCAACACGTTGTCGATGACCTCATCCCTCCCCAGGGAAGCCCGACCCACCTTGACCAGGCTACAAGTGCCCGGCCCCAGATGGAAGAGCGTCGACCCGCATACCCGCCGGAGCTCCTCCGGCCACGAGCGGAGGGCGAGGTCGAGCGGCACGGGGGTCTTGTTTTTGCTCTTCTTCTTCTTCTTGCTGAAGAAGAGGTTACCGAGGAGGGAAGGGAAGAGGGGGGCGAGGCGGCTGTCGGCGAGGAAGAGGTCGTGGGAGCCCGCGAGGGAGCGGCAGAGGGAGCGGAGCTCGGAGAGGCCCAGAACGTTGGAAACGGGGAGTGCGAGATCGCGGACTTGGGCGCGGGCAGCGGCGGGGGAGAGGGCGGACTTGGGGCGGTCGTCGACGAGGAGGCAGGCGAAGGAGTGGGGGGAGCGGGGGAGGGGGACGCGGAAGGCGAAGGGGCGACCGCGGTGGGGGATCTTCTTGAGCGTGAGGACCAGGTAAACGAAGTCGTCGTCGGCTTCGTCGTGGAGGCGGCGCTTCGTGTTGGAGGAGCGGAGGAGCCACTTGAGAAGGGCGTCCACCGCGCGGGCGACGGCGTCCCGCCCCACCCTGGAAGCCGGGGTGGGCCGCTGCTGTGATGGCATTCTTGATCTCCTCCTCCCCAAAACCCTAACGTGCGGATTCAAACGCTCTGGTTTTGGTCAGGTCGGAATTGACTCGAACGCTGAGATAAAAGTGGGGTGGAGTCGGCCCGGTGCACCGGTTTGTTACGGACATAACAGTAATATAAGGGGGAGCGGAGCTCCGATCTCCTTGTCGGACTTGTGCTTATGAAAGGAAGATGTCCGTTAATCGATTTTTGGAAAATGGACATTGGGTTTTGTGATCGGTTTTATAACCTTTTCGATGATTCTGTGTTTACCAGAATTCTTATACGAATTTAATTGACTCTTTCATGTGAGGATAAATGGATATGAAAATATGATCTAAAACAGCAATCGATTACCAAATAGATATATATATATATATATATATATATATATACTTTTTTTAATCTCTTAGAATGTCATAGAAACTATTTTATCTATGAATTGAAAACAGTTTTGAAATATTTTGATTATTCCTCGGGTGCTCTGCTTTGGTTGGATAGTTTTACATTATAGGCTTCCAATTTTTTTTAACATTGGTTTTAGTATATATATATATATATATATATATATATATATGTCGTTTATGTGAGCATGGTACTAATTCTATTAAATATCTATTTTTTTAATATCTTTTTGTACGAGATATTTTGAGACTTTTGAGATTAAATTAAAAATTAAGATAAAATTTTTATGGGGGATGGCTGAATAAAAATTATGGTATTTTCATGTAATACCCGCATGGCTAATTAAGATATAATATTATTTTTTTAATTCTTTAACTACTATATTGGGAAGTAAGTATTTATTTTTTAGTATTTGTTCTGTCCCTTTTTTTTCTTTATAAATAGATTTAATACTTTTAAGCTAAGATGAATAAACTCTTTATCAAGGAGCTCTTTCAATAGCATCTTTTAACTTTTTCAGTTCTACTAGAGTCATTCCATAAGTTTCTTTCGAAATAGATTCAATTTCTCTATTTGTGACACTCTGGAGATCCTCTAGGAACACTTGAAACAATTTACTTATATTTAATATATTCTCTTGTTTGATCTTTGGTTCCATTATAATATTAATCATATTTATTAGATATTCTATGTATTTACCTTTTAAGAGTCTCTATACTTTCATTATCGAAATAAAAAGGATTGATGTCTTTCCTTTAGATATAGCAAACATAAGCTTTGCTAACCCCAAAGGTTAAAAGACTATCCTCTTCTTATTTCAATTAATGAAAATATGATGTTTAGACTAACAGTTCATACCCAATATAATATTATAATCTTATATGTTCAACACTATTAGATCTACAACTAAAATTTTATCTATAATTTGAATTGGACAAGATCCACATGAATACATTATATCTATTGATAAAATAACTAATACATCACATCAAGTATTTTAGTTAATTTACCTAGTTTTCTATGCAAACTAGTAATGTAAAAGAATGTATAGTATCATAATAAATTAATGTATATAAGAAAATATCATAAATAAATATCTTATTTGAGATAAAAGTAGTCTCTACTTTTATCTTAGTCATCACAAAGACTCTCTTCGAAACTTTTTTCTGTTTTAATGAGATTGTTGTGCAGTTCATTGTTAAATGTTCTAACTTTCTACATTAAAAACATAACCCTTTTCCTTTAACGCATTACCCCATATTATACTTCCCACATTCAGGATAGGTGGGTCTTTGCGCCTGAGCTGATTAAGAGGATTCAAATGTCATTTTCTTTTACAACCCATAATTTATTGTGGGAACCTATTATAAAAAATAATACCCTTCCTTGGTATCATGGTTGCAATGCATCTGTTGGACTTCAAAAATTCTCTACTCGCCCTTCTATGCTTCCGATGCCTTTTCTGCTACTAACGAATAAGGAATGTTTATGATAGTCATTGTCATCTTTATATACCAATAAATTTATACTCTAAGTCCTTTTAGAAATTAATCTATCTTTAAGGTATTAGTGCTAATCATGTGGGGTGCAAATTGGAATAACTCCTCAAACTTTTTGATGTAATCCATCACCAATTGGCTTCTTGTTTGGGGGTAACAAATTCTACCATTTTGGTGGATCAGTGACTTGTAATGAAATATTTTTAGTAAAAGTTCTTGAATCTTTCTCATGTCATTTGTTCAGTATCTACGATCGCCATTCTTGCTGTTAGGATCGAGAGCACTAAGAGATGGGGGGGGGGTGAATTAGGGCAACGGAAAACTTTCTGCGATTAAAACCGAAAGCTGCGTTTGAACGATAAAGACAACTCTGTATGAAAGTTGATACTAAGCAAGGTTACAGTCAATCTGTGCAGGCAGTTTGCAGCTATGATGAAAACCAGAATATCGGCGCAAACTGAAATCCGACGTTCGTACGAAGAAACAAATTTACGTCTAAGTGTCGATTCGTAAATCACTTGATTAGATAAGACACAGTTTAAGCATAAGTATAAAGGCAGTGTGCTGCTATTGTACAGCTCAAAACGTAAATGCAATCTGCAATAAGATCATCATGCGAAAAAACAGATTTACGTCTAAACGCAGATTTACGTCTGAACCTTGAAACTCGTTCGTAAAATCGCAGAGGGCAGTAAGCTATTGAAAAGTTTGCAGTAAAGGTAAAATGCTCAAGGGAAATGCAAACCGAGATTTAGAGTGGTTCGGTCAATCTTGACCTACTCCACTTTTGGCTTCCTCCACCGACGAGGTCACCGACGTCAACTAGAGACCTTCCTTCAATAGGCGAAGGCCAACCACCCTCTTACATATTCACTCCTTTTGGCGGGCTTAGGAGACAACCCTTACAGAAGTTTTCTCTCTTCTCTTTACAACTCAAACTTTGAAGAATAGAAGGAGGAGAACTAACAGTTTTGAGCTCTAAGAATCACAGAAAGACAGCAAGATTTCGAGTGTGTGTTCTGTGCTTTCAGTGCTGAATGGGTGGGGTATTTATAGGCCCCAACCCAGTTCAAATTTGGAGCTCAAATCTGTCAATTCCCGGAATTCCGGGATCAGGCGGTTGCACCTCCTAACTGAGGCAGTTGCACCGCCTGGCAGAGCTCGAAGACTGAGCCTCTAGGCGGTGCCACCTCTGTCAGGGGCGGTTGCACCTCTCTGCCAGAGCTCGAAGATCGAGCTCAGGCGGTTGCACCGCCTGACTGGAGAGGTTGCACCGCCTGGTAGAGCTCGAACTTGAGCTTTGGCGGTGCTACCTCTTGACAGAAGAGGTTGCACCGCCCAGTCTCGCTCGGAGACTGAGCCCGGGGCGGTGCCACCTCTTGGCTAGGGCGGTTGCACCGCCCAGTCTCGCTGGGAGACATAGCCTGGGCAGTGCTACCTCCCTGCCTAGGCGGTTGCACCTCCCACAGCAACCTGGGTCCGAATAGGTTGATCCATTCGGCCCAATTTGAGTTCTTCAGGGGCCCAATTGCCCCAAGATTAAGCTAATGGGATCACCTCTCATTTCTAACTTAATCAATGTGCTAACTACGATTATTTCCTAAGACAAATTCTGCAGCTTGCTCCGGTGCGTCAATCGCTTCTTCCGGCGAGTTTCCGGCGAACTTCCGTCGATCATCCGACGAACCCTCGGTGATGCTCATGCGAACTTCCGGCAAACTCCTGGACTTGCGACGATCCACTTGGCAAGTTCCGATGAGCTCCTTTGGCAAGCTTCTGGACTTCTCGGATTTGTTCTCGCAGAACCTCCGACGATTGTCCGAACTTCCGTCGAGCTCTCGAACTCCCAACGTGATCATTGTCATGACTCCGGCGCAACTCCTGCTGCATGTCTTTCTTCCATCGTAGTTAATCCTGCACACTCAAAACAAAAACTTCGATCGAGACAATTAATCCTAAGCAATTAACCAAGTTGTCCGGCATGTCATTGGTCCCTCGATGCTTCGTCCGATTCTTCGGCGCATCGTCCTTTCCTGCAGCCTATTGCCCAATCGATCTGTTGACTCTGCAACTCCGATATCCTTGGCACAATACCCGCTCTTCTTGGCCCGATGCCCGAGTCCACGACCCGAAGCCTTCTGTCGATACGTCGACCGATCCACCGGCCCGACGTCCAATCTTTTGACATGTTCCTCCGGCACAACATGATTTTCCTGCTTTAATTGTCTCATCCAGATCGAAGCATCCTGCGTCACTCAAAACGCAGATTAAATCATAAACATATATCAAGTAGTTTCATCATCAAAATACGAGATTCAACACTTGCAACCCACTAGTGACAAGCATATTTTCATAATATATAAGTTGTACAAATAATTTTATTTTTACTTAGAATTCTTGTATACTAAAAAATTATTTTAATATTTCTTATCCACTCCTTGATTATTAGTGAATTTGTATCATCTTTAAAGATCGGTAGATCATTCTTTCTAAACCTCTCGCTGGTTGAATCTAAATCATTATGTTCTCAAGTTACTATTAGCATCCTGTCTCCTGCTAATAAATGGTCCAATTGTCTAGATTCTCTCCACCAATTTTGTTAACCTATTAATTATCATATTTTTTTGATCTTTTTTTGTGTAGATGCCTCTCTACCCGAATATTTTTGAAGCTACTAGCTTATCTTCTAGTTCTTATGATATCTTTCTAATTAATTCCAAATTGTTCATACACTATCAAATATAAGAGCATCATATATTAATAAAAAATAAATATAACTTAATTATTAAAACTTATAAGATAATTGAGTAGTGTGTTCTATGCTTTTTGTAAATATATATAGTTTACAAGATTCATGATTCTCTACTCTTAGTCTCACTCATATCCTACATGCATGCATGACTAAAATGGATGTTACTTTTCAATTCTTTTACTACTATCAATAGGAGTATAACAGAAGAGTAAATAATCTTAAAAGTAAAATATACTAATTTATTAAATAAAATAATAAAGTTTTCTTTATATATAATATTTTGATATATGTACATAGTTATAATTTCTAATCAAAAGAAAAACACACCCATATAATATGTCCAAAAGTTATATACATACAAATGCTCATACGTTATTGTTCATATCGTATGGGCTCGCACTTTCTCACTTCCCGACCCAATCACTTGAGTAGGATATTAGTATCTTTATTTATAAAATAAGATCTATAGTGAATAATCACTAAATGTTAACATTTATAGTTTTATTTATGTGAGCATATATCATATTATATTATAATATTTTAAAATTATTGACCGAAGACATTTAAGGGAAAATTTCCCATCCTACTACTTCTTTAGCAAGCATAACCCTATAACATAGCATATGAAAAAATAAAGAGATAAAATTTTATGTTAAAATAATTCAAAATTCTTATATGCACATATAAAAAACGTAGCAAATTCATGAATTTCTACACCCTATATCATAGCATATACATGCACTCATATATTATACATCATCGTAATATATACGTGTACCCCCAAATCATACTTCATAATATATATGCACTCTCATATCATTTGTCGTAATATATACGTGTACTCTCATATCGCAAATCATACTATATATATGCATTACACGTTATGACATATATGTACACTCCCACACTACACGTCATAGAAAACATGTGCACTCCTACACTACGTCAATATATATATATATGTGTGTGTAGCTAATACCAATTATATCATTCCAAACATATTTTATAAAATATATTACGAATATAATAATTTATACGATCACTATTTTACAATGAATTAAACTTATATTTACTTGATTTAACTCAAAAATAAAGTTGATAGTAAAAAATCATGTTCTTTAATGATCGAGTGTACTAAAAAGTGATACACCTATCAAATTAGGGGTATAAGATCATGAAATATCATAATTAAAATCCCTACCTCTTGAATTATTGATTTATATTACCTTATAACAATAAATCATTAAAAAAATGATAAAATAGATTATACTCGGTCTAAGGGACTATCTGAATTTATAAACCTCATATCTCGATACAGTTGCATTTACATAGTTTCAAATTTCACCGAATGGGTTCCTTTTAAAACATATTAAGGGGCAAAGCTTAATCATATACCTACGTAAGTCAATTCAGTTAAAATAAAATCTCTTCTTAGAAAATAAGAGATTTTGAGTACCTTATATTGAAATACTCATAACTGTATGCACTAATCTCATGTTAAGATCATACTAAAGGCTTTAGAACCATAATAGATTCACATAAAATATATCCAAAAAGTAAATATTAATTCAAAGTTTAGGTAACTAAAAAATTACTAAAATTTTAGTCTATAATTTATAAAATCGAAATCCTAAGTAGAGCAAGTGAAGAATTGAGTTTTTTTTATCTCAAATTCTTTAGAGGTGTGGTTTCTTAACCTCCATTGAAAAAACTAAAATAATGACTAACGAACAAGAGAAAGAGTCATAGATTATCATATTTATAAAGAGGATGAAACCAAAATAAGATAAGGATGATATGAGATTATATTGAGGTATAGGGTTCAATCTCATTGGACCTTATTTTAATTTTTTTCAACTTTTACTAATATAATTATAAGATTACAATAACTTCAATTAAGTCTAATTTAGTTTAACAAATATAATAGTTTTTGTATAAGCTCATCATTCAATCTTGTATCTTAATATTTTTAGTATAATACTTCTCTTTCATTTATATTTTTATTTAATTTTTTATTACTCTATTCATGTTTAAATAGTTTATTATCCTCCAGATATTCCTTAATATAATTAAACTTATTACACTGAAAGAATATTCCTTTTTCATTGTAAAATATGCTTAAAATAAATATTAACTATTATACATGCTTAACTAATATTTCATAAAATACTTAAAATAATACTTTAAAAAAATATGTACTTTAATTTTAAAAATAAAAAAAATAAGTATATCATTCGTCATATTTATAAAACATAATAATCATAAATCTTTACTACTGAGTAAAGATAATATATAGGATATGTTAATTATAATTTAATATAAGTGAGATTCGGGTACTACATCTCACAGCCTTAATTTTGTACACCTTTTTATTAGTATGGAAAGCTGGTAATAAAGTTACATTCGATGTTCGAAAATTACCCGAGTGGAATATTTCTTAGATTGCTGACTTTCTTTTCGACTCAAGGGCAGATATCCATGAGGAACAATAATACCATTAACCATCTAATGGTTAAATAGAGCAAATGCCATTTGAACTTGGATGGCTGAAAAGAAAATTTTTATATCAAATTAACTATTATAAAAAATGGCCAATTATTTCACGTCGAATAGAAAGGGGGTATAGAGGTTACATATTGTGAGATTGGTGCGAGGGTGACTGATCGTCTTGATCCTCCATAAATATTTAATCTGGCACATGATGTATTTATTCCATTTGATGCAAATTGACTAACTAACTAATTATGCTAGAAGAGTTCATAATTTATATTTTATTTGAAAAAAAAAAAGTCTCAGCTTTTTCGGTTAAATCTTTTTGATCAAGCATTTACATGTATGATGAATAAGCTGACGATATATGTAATGTAGTCAACAAGCACTTATTAATATAGTTTTCTTGTTTTTTATTACAGAACAAAACACTCAATAAATCCATGAAGGTATCAACATAGTTGCAACGTGTCAGCATTCAATCGGTGCTGACTCCTACATCATCAAGTGAAATCATACGATTAATACAAAAATTACTGCTTCAGAAGTCAGTAAAATCAAAATGCACATCTATTAAGAATAATCGATAGCATGCGTAGTTACAGACATGTATGAGCAAAAAATTGGGCGATGTATGTGATTAACAAACATTTTAAGAAAAAAAATATTACAAAAAATACAGCAAATAAAATTCATGCAGGTACAGCAGAGACTAAAATTGTCATATAAACTGAGAAGGCTTATTATCTTCGCATCCTTTCTTTCTTGGCTTTTATAATGATGGGCCAAAATGCCTACATGGCGGTGTTCCATTGGTGTTACATATTCTTTCTTTATTAAGTAGAAATCATATAATTAATGCAAAAATCCACATGTATGAGAAATAACTGACGACATACATATGTAATCACACATAACAACAATAACAACAAGCCGTAAAGTCCCAACTACATATAATTGATAACATATGCAGTTGATAAGCAATTATTGAAATAGTTTTTTAGCGGCAAATAGAATCGTGAAGCCACAACAGAGAATAAAATTAACAAACAAACATTTGTTTGAGTGATTGAAAATGCCTGTCAATTTCCTCTTTTTTTTGCATTTGTAGTTCTGCAAAATAAAATAAGAATCGCTTTGATTGAGAACACACGCGTACCTGAATTTGGAGCTAACCATGCAACATTCTCAACCCATCAGCAACCGAGGCCTTTAAAGTAGGGGAAACAGGATTATCTCCAAAGAACCCATCATAAAGTGCCAAGTTGACATTCATGGACTTGATTTCGGCATCAACATTTGAAGGAAACCCACTAGACGAGATGGAAATCTACATGAATCAGAATCAGAAACCTCATAAATTTCAAAGTTCAAACAGAAAAAGAGAAGATCATAGTATTAATTTGAATAAAGCGCGCCACTCCAGGATGATACAGTAAAGACCCAATCAACCTAAAAGCTTTCATACCAGCATTTTCGATGGCTCCACCCAGGTCAAAAATATCATAGTCCCTCTTTTAAGATCACGCCCTTGAAAGGTGTTTCGGAAAGTTGATAGTGTGGATTCGTCATCGGCCGTTGGCTTCTTGATTCTCGGAGAAATAACATCATCCAAGGCAGTCCAAAAAGTTTTACCATCAACGTCTCTTACTAGCATAATATTTAGTGATTTCTCCAAAGGTGCTGCATATAGTCATATCAGAATGCTAGTTATTTGTTATGTTATATTCTTCAGAAATTAGGTTTCCGGTAGGCAATACCATGGAAGATGGAACTGAACAATGAGGAATCCTCTAAAAGTTCAGTAGATGATTTCCCTTTCCAGCTGTCAAATATATTCCTGATAGACAAATCGGCATAGAAACCAGCAGAATAGACCTTGACACCAATAATGGCAAAGACCTTCTCCCTATAGCCTGCACTTACAAGTTGAATTTACAAATAGTTCACTGAAGTAGCCGCTAAGCCAACCACAAATGGATTTTATACCAAAAACATCAACCATTTGTTTGAATATGAACAAATGAATTATAGCAAGGAGCTAGAATGTAGAAAAGAACAACATGTGACATTTACACAAAATAAAAGAGTGCTTGTATGTACATAGATCTTTTTACAAATCTATTTTTAGGCTACCAAGAAAATCCAAATACCAAATTACCAATATCATACAAAATAAGAAATCCTAACTGAAAATTAAATGAATTAGTAGAGGGATTTTAGACTACCTTATCCTTACACAGAGACGACGATGAAAATAAAACAAAATCATGAACAGCAAAAGTAATCAGAAGGTAGCTATAAACTTAACCAAGAAGAAGAGCAATTGGGTCATATCAAATTATGGTACTGTTTCACCTAATTCATTAGTGAACAATAGCTTGTAATAATTGGTTTCCATTGAATGCTGAGCAGCCCTTACACTTAACAAGTTCTCTCTAGCTTTATTTCCATTATCTTTCTTGCAGGCCCTCCTCTTTTGTTGGGAGTTGTTAAAAAGGTCAAGGTTCAGTAGATGGCAAGATGTTGTTTGGTATAGATATTGATCAAATTCATCATATTTAACCTATCAATCACCAGTCCCTATTCCTTTTCAGGAGATGCAGAACTGCAGAAGAATCAATATCACGCAACAGGTATTTATGATGTACCTTTCTGTGAAAGTCTATATGGACATGGTGATGCTTTAACTAAAACCCACTCATGAACTGCATTTAAGTCTTGGAAATGTTCATATTCTTGTACCTTCAGCCCATGCTAGCTAATTATATCCTCGACGTTCTAGTTTTCAGATCCAATGCCTATGGACTAAAAAGAAGAAGAAATCTTTCACATTTTTGAGAAAGATACTGAAGAACATTTCTTGTTTGTTGTAATATCTCTTTAATCATACCATGGATCATGTGATCGTTATGGCTTGTCGCATATCTTACAAACTATTTCTGCCCGACATTGTTGTAATAAAAGCTTGTGTTTCCTCTGTTTGAGGATTTGCTTGCAAGAGAAGTATGCATCAAAAAGCTAAATAGAACAACGTCGGAAAGCACCAACTCGCCCGCAATTGAAAGACAAAATCGAAACAAAAGCAATACGATAAAGCTATCAAACAAGTGATAGATAGTTCAACAGCAGATCACCTGTGCCAAGTAGAACCAAAGAGCTGGAGCAGCCTGGAACCTGCAACTCCTTGGAGAACCTAACACTCGTCCCGGGCTCCACGACATAATCGGCGCTCCCGACTGCAACCAGGGACAAATGTAACACAGATTCACGATTCGACTTCGTTGCCCAAAAATCTTTACTCAGGACGGTATCAGGTATCGCATTCTTCCTAATCCTTACACTCGTACAACAGATTTCAAGTATCTTGAAGCATGAATGCAGATGATACAACAGAATGCAGCAGGGGAAGACCTGAGGCTCTGGGAGTGGAATCGGGGCGGGTTCTCCCAAGGGGGTGAGTGAGGAGGAACGGCGCCGGAGCGGTCGATGGGAATTTGGATGAGCCACAGTGCAACCCGCGCCATTGGAGGACGGAGTGAAGCTTCGGTCGGCAGTGGGAAGTGCATGACGGAGGACGGGCAGAGAAAGCGATGACGCCAGCCATTTGACGACGGATTTCAAACTTCTTTCTTCCGTCTTATCGGCGAAGAGAAGCGACTGGATTCGGATCCGCTCCAATTCGTACGGTTCCTGTGCCGAACCGTCTCGCGGCCCGGCTGTCGGGTACGACTTGGAGATGATCCCGAGGAGCCGTTTCAGTCGCGAGCGGACGACACCGGACCTTTCCCTTCTACGTGGCATGCCTTGCAGCCACAAGACCTTAGCAGCGACGCAAGGCACGATCTCGCCGGTGGCTGCTCGAACACAGGTGGTCAGGTTTGGTTCTGTCTCGATGAGCAATCCCATGCATAAGATATCGTGTGATCTTGGTACACTGAATTCAGCCTTTTTGATTCGGGCATCGATCATAGTTGATGAACAATACAAAATATTTGAATCAAACCGATATGACAAGAGCACATCATGATGTACAATCACTGATCAAATAAAATATCTGCTCATGTTTTAGCTAACTCAATTTTCTTGAACGACGTATAAACTATTAAAGACATTACACATCCGAGAGTACATTTCAAGAATCTGAAATGTTCTCCCTGTTTCATTAATGATCTAATATATAAATCAAACACCGTCAATTCTCACTGCTGGCACACATTGTTTGGTGAAAAATGCTGACAAAGAAGCACAAATTATGGTGAAGTTCACTCTTAAACAGTAATTGAGAGAAGATATAGCAGCTAAATTCTCGAAACATATTGAAAAGAAGCTTATTGAAAACTTTTGACTAAAGTTACAAACAGATCGTGCCAAAGCATATCATGCATTTAAGCTCACCCTAGAAAGACGGACACAGCACTAGACTTCAAGCAACAACCCTGCATCTCGTGTGTCATGGAGCCAAGAGTCGTTTGATCCCAACCTTCTGCTCGGATGTCAACCTCGACGGAAACCTTATGTCGAACTTGATACGAAGATTTCCCTTCCTAGAGGGATCTTTTGGTATCGGCATTCCCTCTCGAGAGACCACCTCCTCGTAGCCAGGATGAATAACGGAGTTTATGGGTATAGTGAGGCTGCGACCGTCGAGCGTAGTCAAGTGAACAGTATAACCAGTCAGGGCCTCAACCAAAGAGATCTTCTGTGTCACGATCAGATCATTTCCTTCCCTTGTGAAAACATCATGCGGCTTCTCATCAATAATGAAGACAATGTCTGCCGGAATAACATTGGGAGATTCATTTCCTTTTTCTGGGAAAGTGATTTTGGTTCCCTTCTTCCAACCTGGCTTTATATCGATTGTCAGAATTTCTTCCACTGTCATTATTTTCCTGGGACACATCAGTAAAGTAAGACAGCAACAAAAACAATTAACAAAAGGATCCCATGAGATTAAACATATTTAACACTTTAACATCAAACTCTGTACCAGTAGAATCACTGGAATGTTGACCTAGGTTGCCTAATGAAGGAACATAGGCTGAGTAGGTTTAGTGTTACACCAAGTAATAATCTAAAATAAACTCTGCCTACAGAACATGTGCCTTCAGTAGTGGCAACTGTAGTAGTTAATGATAAGTCAAAGCATCAATTTTCTGTCAAATAGTAGATTCAGCACATTAGAAAAGGCAACAAGAGATGCAAATGTAATTGATAAGAGAAGCAAATACTCCCAACTGAAAAATAAGTTTAGGATAAGCATTGCAGCAACAGCTCTACATTTCATGTAGATCGCGGTGTAATTCAAATACTTGGACATTAATTACAATTCTTGCATGCGAGAACCTTGTGCGTAGTATAACCAGAAACCTTTTCTGCTCCTAAGACCAACTCAAAATGCATTTGCTAGTCTCTAATTTTACACACTTATTTACATTTAAAAACAAACTAAAGCCTCATATGAGATCCCAAGACTAGATAAAGCAGTGCAGTTACAGCTCTATATCTTACACGAGCAGTTCAAGTTTTAGTGCATTAGTTCTTACATACTAGTGCCTCATGTCAAATATAACCAGAAACCTCTTTTCCTCCTAATGACTTGCATCTATCATTCTTGTATTGTATAAACTTTATAATTAAAGATCAAGTTCAAAACAAACATGAAATCTTAATCATGTGGTAAAGATGTACAAGGCACCATCTGAAAGAGATGAACAGCAAACACATGCGATAAATTCTGCACAAAATGTTGTTTATTTGCAGTTTTATCATACCGCAGCCTAAACTACAAAAGTATCTTGCACCAAGTAATATCAAAGAACATAAAGAATATGTAGAAAGAACAGTTCTATGAAAAACTCTCTATCTACTTGCTAATCCAATTCCTGCTAGATCATTCCCCAAGAGCAACTTCAAATCAAACATGAAATCTTAATCATATGATAAAGATGTATAAGGCACCATCTGAAAGAGATCAACAGCAAACACATGTGAGAAATTCCTGACAAAATGTTGTTTATTTGCAGTTTTATCATACTGCAGCCTAAACTACAAAAGTATCTTGCACCAAGTAATATCAAAGAACATAAAGAATATGTAGAAAGAACACTTCTATGTAAAACTCTCTATCTACATGCTAATCCAATTCCTGCTAGATCATTCCCCAAGAGAAACTTCGTCTCCAACGGATCATGCAACTGGAACTCAAACCAGTCACCCAAGCCTCAAATTATACAATAAAACAGTAAGACATATCTTCCCAGATATCCACAGTCAGTACTTTAGCGTGCCTCAAATCCCATGTTAACAATCAAAGAGAAGATTGGACACTACACTCAGTATGAATACAGCATCTCGATCATTATTTTTGCTTTTTTTCTTTAATTTTTTAATGAAATTTAAAATTATTGCCAATCTTCTACATCCAGGTACCTTCACCATGTATCAGTGTTAATGTTAACTTGTTTCCATTATATTAAAATTATGCCAAGTGATGATTGATGTGATAAAAAAATCACAATTAGATGTCTTAAATTCATGTTGTTAGTACAGAGGGTAGCTGCTACAAACTTGTGTCACTACAAGAGAGAAGATAGAATATTGCGAGCAGATAGAAAATTTTATATCCAGAACAAACTATTAGGAATGGTAATTATTTGTTTAAAAGATAAATAATAGGGAGAACCACAAAGGATCTGAATCTTAACAGTACAAATGATATGGAAGACAAAAAGGTGAACCATGACATGGGAAGCCCCATAAGAGCATCATACAGATGTCAACAATGCAAAATTACAAATGGAAGACAGTCCACACCTCTAATGTTCAAAACTTCCCAAGTACAACTTGAAAGAGCAGGCAGCAACTATGCAGTTCTTCAGCATAAAGGGAAGGGAAGTGGGGTCAAGAGAAAGATAGAGAGCTACAACAAAACCACTTCACTGGTCTGAGCTAACACGGATTCATCTCATTTAAATAAACCACACTATTTCATTCTATTTGAAAATACAAGTAGAAGCAACCAGCTACACTTAAAGAAATAAGGCCTACCTAAACAGATACAGGCCTTCTTCAAAGAAAAGAGAGTCAACCCAACTGTCACTACTCATCATATAAAGTAAAGTAATGTGTAGAATATTTGTAAATGAAAATACCAAAAATTTAATGGAAAAATGTAGTCTATTGCATCAGAAAGTCAACATAAGAGGCACATTAGGGAAAACACTATAATAATCATCTAACTGGAGTTCTTAAATGGCAGCCATAAAAGATAGAACACAAAGAATAAAACTTATAATAGACAATCTAATTCATGCTTTGCAGTTCCCTTCGGAAAATAGATATACAGTGGACTACCTTGTCTTCCATCCTAAGGCATAATGTGTTATCAACTTTGCCATACTACTTTAACATGATTCTTTAGATAAATAGTCACACGTCTTAAAAGTTAGAACACAACCATTTTGAACATGGTGGTCAAGAAATAACTCCTTTTTTCTAATATCTGAATATTGAATATTGATTAATGTTGTAAACTGTACTACAGTTCTACCCTCACTCAATCGGACACTTGGACATGTATCCATGTTCAATCCCGACCTCCACGGCCACACAAATTTGCTTCAATTGTGAATTCTTTTTTTCCTCTCCAGAAAAATAAGACTATCAAACTTTTCCGATATAATGAAACATGAAGGATAAATATTGGAATTAACAAATGTATATAACAATGACTGATATCTAACACAAGGTATCACCGAGTAAGATGTCGCTTGTTACTTATCCTACAAGTTCACTGTAATCAACCAAAACTGATGATTTAAAAGAACCATGGATAGCAATAAAGATATTTACTTGTAGACAATAGAGACATGCAAACATGAGATCCATGAACAAAACTGCATCATTCATTTCTATCATGCCAACAAGTTTTCAGAGTAGAGGGAATTAATGTGCATCAAGCAAAGAGGAGTCACAAATGGAAAAAATATCAGATAAATTCAATCACACTAAGAGATGAAGGACATGTGACCGCACATCTATAAGAGAGTCATAGAAGTAGCAAGCTCCATTCATCAATGAATTTGACAGCCGCAACAATTAACACCAACATGACACCAAATTACAGACATAAGCCTAGTTATTAAAACTAATGAATGCACTAAAAAACTTCAATCATGAGAATGGGAGAAAAGTAACTCTTCAAATATTTGTTGTACCAAGACAAACTACATCCTCATCACTGTTTTACCGATAAATCAATTTAGTGCGTAAGCATAAGCTGCAATTATCAACTTCTGCAGCAATCTAGCTATAGAAATGGGATGAAGGATCAAAAGCTATTAAGTTAACCTGGTTTGATCTTAGGTATATTCCAAACAAGCATGTAGTGATAGATCAAACACGAAAGCGTGACGGACATTTAAAAGGCCACTGCTTTAGGATTTCTTCGATACACAGGAGGAAAAACTCACCCACTGGCATCAACAATCTCTCTCGAAATCTTCATCTTTTTGGTGGTCCCTTTATACAAGTCTTCGAGGCTGCACGGCAACCGGTTCTCAATTGGTGCTGCCTTCCGAGGCTGCTGATAATTCATCGACGCGCCCTCCCCGGCGCCAAAGGCCGAACCGAAGATGTCATCCCCGAACATCCCGCCCATCCCGCCCATCCCGCCAGGGAACCTCGATCCGCCCCTCGTGCCCATGCCGCCCATGCCGCTCATGCCGCTCATGCCGCCCATGCCACCGAACGGGCTGGAGAACCCGAAGAACTCCGCGAATATGTCATCGGCGCTCCTGGGGTTGAACCTGAACGACGTTGGCCCGTCGCCGCCGCTGCCAAATCCACCGGCGCCCGGCGGCGGGACCTGCCCCTTAAGCCCCTCCTCGCCGTACTGGTCATAGATGACGCGCTTCTGGGAATCGCTCAGGACCTACAGATAATAGATCGACGGATCAACAAGATTATTTCTTTGAATTAGAGATGGAATCGACAGAGGGGGTAGAGGAGATCGTACCTCATAGGCCTCGGAGATCTGCTTGAACTTGGCCTCCGCTTCCTTCTTGTTGTTGGGGTTCTTGTCGGGGTGCCATTTCATGGCGAGCTTGCGGTAGGCCTTCTTGAGGTCGTCGTCCTTGGCGCTCTTGTCCACGCCCAGGACCCTGTAGTAGTCCACCCCCATCTCCTCCCCGTCGCCTCCCTGCCTTCTCCTCTTGCTCTGATGATGATCGGGGTGAGGAGCGTGCGTGCTTCTCCTCTTCCTCCCTCCTGAATCTTCCACTTTGGCACTCCTCGCTGCTTCCTTCTCCCTCGTGGCTGCAATCCTCGGTGTGCGGAATTGATGGAAATGGGAACGGATGGCGTGGCCCGGTCGAAGCGTCGCGAACAGATCCAGCACCGGAAGGCTGTGGAAGATTCCAGAAGCACCGTACCCAATTTACGCCCGGCCCAAATGACCTGCTTGATTCCAACGGGTCGGATCTTTTCAGATATCCAAACCTGTCCAACCCGCTTAGATCAGATAAATATAAATTCTTCAGTGGGATTTGGATATCGAACTAATTGGATCTAGATATTTAGGACTTGATCCAACCCGTTAGCACCCAATGAGGCTATATACCATCACTTGCCCTCCTCTATTGTTCATGTTGTCCTTCCCATTTATGATTTCGTCTTTCACCAACTGTTCTTATCTTTAACCTATACATTATGATATTGTATTTTTTACCATCACATGATAGATTCAATTATTTTCTCCTCCGTTGATCATTTGATAAAGCACATGAGTTTATTTCTAATAAAAGAAAAATATGAAGTTTTTGTAATTTTTCATAAGCTCAAAATAATAGTTAAAAAATTCTTTCAATCATTCATTATTTCCTTTTATTTTGATAATAATTTAAAATTCTAAATTATTATCAATGATTAAAAGAATTGTTGTATTGTGCAAATTGATCTCACTCTTCTTTCTTAGGACATTCATTTTGGTCTTATGAATTCCTCACAATCAACTATTTTATTAATCACAAGTTCACTCTCATTCTCAATATAATTTCATAATTTAAAAAAATATTAAGATCTACTATTAATTATGATAAATTATGTATCGTTCGATTTGTCTATATTACCATATGTCGATAATAAATTAGAAATTTGATCAAAACTATATTTTTCTTAGATATTCTTTTAATTAAGGTACTTAAATTTTTAATTAATTAATTAATATTATTTTTTTAATCATATTGATTTTATATAATCAATTTTTTTTTACAAATCATTAATTGGATTCAACAAATTTATGAGCCACCTTATATCACTGTTACAGTTCATGCAGAAAAAATAACTCTATATTCCAAGTCTTTAATAACATCATTAAAATTAATAATTTTTCCATTTAAATCCCACTAATTTCAACTCCCCTTTAAACCCAACCCCAACACAAATTAATTTGTCTGTAACTATAAAAAATAATAATAATATGAGTAGTTACTTTATTAATATATATATATATATATATATATATATATATATATATATATATTGATATTAAGGGTTTTTATTGTCTAATATGACAAATTTATCTTGATTATGTAATTGAGTGTAAAAAAAATTATTTTCATAATGTAAAACCATAAAATTTCGTCCAACTCACCTCAGATGTTAAAAATAAAATGATATAAATATTTCATTCTATTTATTTATTTTTTAATATATAATTTGATAGAAGATGAACCGATTCGATTCATGTCGATTTATCATTCGGTGAATTTATTTTGAGTATTTGAGGAGATTGAGATGTTGTCGTATAAATTCTTAAATTTGATATAAAAATTAATTATTAAAAATATCAGTTAGTTTAACTGATAAAAGATTATAATATTTTATTTCATCGTAATGTTTTTGTCTCGAAACCTTTCTTCCTAAATAAATCGGTCCATATTTACTTTGTGTATATATTTCATGTGCAATATATTAATAACAATTAAACGCCATCGTTCACTTGGAGAGTTGATCGCCCCCTTTGCTTCGATCCTTTCTGAAACCAAACCCTAGACTCCATCCCTCGCTCCGTAACCTCTTGTCCTCTCCTTCGATCGCAACTGCGGGCGGAACCCTAATCTTGTTCTGTTGCTCCTGTAACCCTAGGCCGAAGATGGCCTCGTTGTTCAAGGTCGCTGGATTTGGAGTTCTGCCGTGATTCGTGTAGCTACCTTTTTCCTATTTTTTTATTCGGAGCTGCTTGATTGACCGGCACCCCATTTTGCTCGTCCGCAGGACCCAGCCAAGCTGTCGGTGTACAGGGACAAGAGGTTCCGGGGCAACCAGGAGGAGTACGAGCGCGCGCTGCAGGCCTCCACGACGGTTTACATCGGCAACATGTCCTTCTACACCACCGAGGAGCAGGTGTACGAGCTCTTCACCCGGGCGGGAGAGATCAAGAAGATTATCATGGGGCTGGAAAAGAACACCAAGACCCCCTGCGGTTTCTGCTTCGTCTTGTAAGATGTTTCCTCTCATTTATGTTCGAAGCGTCCCAAGGATTGACTTTTAAGCATAGGATTAGACCCTAGGTTGTTGCTCCATGGAGGTTTTTCTCCCGAGATGGCAACTTTTCGTCGCTAATTTAGCATTTGATGTTTTCGCAAATGCTGAACCTGTTTTTACCGGAGTTGATAAATGTTCTAGTATCAGGTATTTTGGCGACCAAGTAGCCAGATGGTAAGGTCACTGCTATTGGCATAAAACTAACATTGTGATTAGACGATGGAAACCCATAATCTTTATGGATATTAGTGATAAATTTGTCATGGTATAGCCAGCCACATTATTGATATTTGGATCTGCACTATTTGGAAACCCTTCCTAGTTTAATTTACGTTATTGGCTAGTAGCCATTGGATGTTCAAGTGACTTTGCCGAAATTTTCCTTTTATTTGGCCCCTCTGGAAAAATTTTATTTGGCCCCCTTTGAAAATCGAACCTACCAATTGCTAACAGGCGTTTAAGTTGAAAGCATCTTTGTTGTTCTACATGAGTTCCCTTTCTGTAAATTGAGACCCATCAAGCTCCATGTCAGATCAGGAGCCACTGTATATTCTACTGTTTCTCTGTCCCTTTCTTGTTTTTTTCATTTGCCTCTATGATTTGGGTTCATTACCTCCTTATTGGTGAATTGTGTGCAACTGTGGTTTTCCATGGACATGTCTAAACCACACTATCTATTTCCAGCATACCATTAGTGTAAAGTTGGAAGAGTCAAACCGGTTCATCATAGATTGGTCTATCATAAAAATTACTTCAAGCTATTTGATGGATTGGCTTTGTTCATGTAGAAATTGCCACTAAATTTTTTTTTGCTTGTTCAATCTGCTAACAGATGAAAATATTAGAAAGAGAAAAGTCAGTTCTTAGTTAAATAAGGTGCTTAATGTAAAAAAGAAAATGAGATGTATATTAAAATAATGATATTATTGTCCAGTTTTAATCAATAGATATGAATCTAGATATGGATATGAAACAATTACTTTTCTGTAATTGAATATGTTTAAAACAAAGTTAGATATGAATTAGATGCATTATAGTAACGAATTGATGTAATTCTTTTTTTTAAGCTTTACAAACATTTTGCACAGAAAAAGCAAGATCACTCATTTTCTATCTTAAACACATTGGTTAAGGTCCCTGAATGACAAGAACCACTTTCTGAAAGTATTTTATTTCTAAATTATCTTAGCATTACCAGAAGATATATCTATAAGATATGCTCCATTTTGTTATTGTCGCAGGAATTTCTTGGCTTTCTTTTTTCCTTATTGTGCATGTTTGCTCTTGGGCTTCTGCAGTTATTGTCGAAGTTATTTGCCAATGTGTGAATACAAAGAAGTGTAAGCTTATTGTCGAAGTTATTTGCCAATGTGTGAATACAAAGAAGTGTAAGCTTATTATAAGCTTCTTGAATTAGGATATTTTTTTGATTTGTTCATGATTAGTTCTATGATTTTGATGCTTTATATTTGTTTCCTTTGCTAGGGAAACACAATGGCATTTAACAAACATTTCTATTCTGTCTAATAGCTACAGTCTGTAACAATAAGAGTTCTTCCTTAGGTACTATTCTAGGGAGGATACTGAGGATGCTGTGAAATATATAAGTGGCACAATGCTTGACGACCGGCCAATACGTGTAGATTTTGATTGGGGATTCGAAGAAGGCAGGCAGTGGGGTCGTGGGCGAAGTGGTGGACAAGTTATTCTCTATTTCTGATCCTTTTAGAAATATTCATTCTTCTACAAGTTGAATATGACTGACCTAATGCAATGTTTTGTTTCTTTTTTATAGGTGAGAGATGAATATCGCACTGATTATGATCCTGATATCCTTGAAGTAGAATTAGATGTTATATCTTTGACAAGAATATGCTTTTTAATTATTTTTAAGGTCTTATTGTTCAGTCAGTTTTGGATCTGGATCATTGATTGCATGTTGTCAAGTGTGAAAATCATATAGTGAGATCCTAAGTCTTTATTTTATGTTTAATCTGTAGAATTGTCTGAGCCAATTTGCTTCTGAACCTTCACATTCCAAGTAGGAAAATCCTCTCTATAACCCTAATTTCCTGTTTTGACACTTCTTGAATCAATTTGAAAATAGATTTGAGGATGATTCTAATCTGCTACAAACAAATGACCTCCCATAATCAAGTAATTATTATGTTACCTTTTTCTTCAATTCAATCTAAATATGCAATTTAACCCTTCTCAAAGCTTTAGTAATTCTGCAAGTTCTACAATATTCTCAAGGTAATTCAGCAAGCATACAAGACTTGTTTTTAGATCTATTGGTCCTTTCTTTGAGTATTGGTTACAATGATCATGAGAGAATTCAGAAAGGTCACTCTTCAGCAGGAGAAAAGATACTTGACATGTAACATTTAGTGGTCTCTCTTTTGCTGAAGCATCTCAACACTTGAATCTTCTGACAAAGTAAAATGTAGTATATCAGTATTGGTCAAAAAAAAAAAACTAGTTATTTAATAGGTAGATCAAAAGTTGCAAGCAAGTAAAAAGACTAGCAATAATGGATAATATTAATCAAGTTCTTATTTTCCTGTTGATGAGAACTGACTTGAGAAAACAGAGAGCATTTAGGTTTGGTTTAACTTGTGGCAAAAATATAACCACCGGGAGTAAAAGTGCTAAAAAATTTAGTTACCTTGTAACTTCTAGAAATGACAAGTACTCAAAGTCCACGAGACAAATTGTTACTTGCTGCAATAGTAGATCCTAAGCTTGCTATCCAGCATGTGAACTAAGGTGTTTATTGGTAATGTTTGAGTTGGTTGTGTTGATCAATGATTTAAAATGCGCCAAGGTCCCAAAACGCCCGAGGCGCTAGGCGCTCGCCCGATCAAAGCGAGGTGCTCCCGAATATTATAATTTAAATAATACACAACTAAGTAAAAATATGCCAAACATGTTTATGAAGACCTATGTTAGAATTAAATGGCTCCAAAAGCATCTTGTTAACCAGGAATGTTTTGTTGCTCTAAGACATCATCAAGTTATCATGTATACGGCTCCAAAAGCTTGCTATCCAGCTAAGGGAGTTCCATGTATACCAGGAATGTTTTGTTAACTAGGGATTTTCTTAACCAAAGTTGGACAAGAGCCAACCAGTTAATTAACAAGAAGGCAGGGGAAGCAAAGGGCGGCAAACGAAACTACAACTATGAACGGATGAAGCTGCAGTGGTGGACCAAGGCAGCAGACGATGTTGTCGACAACGACGGACGAAGCTGCAGCGTTGAACGGAGTGTGCGAAGGCGGCGAACGAAGGCAATGGAAGAGGTTGCCACCGGCGGTGGACAGAGCTACTACAGCAGTAGACAGAGTTATAGCTGTGGAAGAGGTTTAGGGTTTAGACGAGCTATAGCGGCGGACGATCTCCAACGACGGACGAGCAACGGCGATGGCAGCTGAGTTGCAACGGCGAACGAGATTGGACAAGGTTGCCGACGGTGGCTGGCAGAGCGAATAAAGGCGATAGATGTAGGGTTTCTTTTCTTTTACTGTGTCGGGCGAGGGAGGGGGTTGGATTATGTTAGGTGGTTCGATTGAACCAACTTATGAGTCCAATCGAACCAACAATTGAACCCAAGTTCCAAAGTTGGCTCGGGCGCTCGCCCAAGGCGCCTCGTGCCTAGGCTCAGGCAAGCGCCCGAGTAGCGCTTCATTGAAGCATTGCACCTGGGGTTTTTGCAAGGTACTCGGGCCTCGCCTCGCCTCGCCTCACCCGAGCGCCCGAGCGCCTTTTGAAACCACTGGTGCTGATCCCCTGTTTTTGAGGACCTCCCTGTTCGACATACTCCACAATTTCAACTTTTATATCTGATAGCCAACGACAACGGTTGGATGATCTTGTTTTTCTGTAAGCTAGTTTGGAACTTATCATCTAGATGGTGTGCTTCACATTTTAATTACTTTTGAAATGCCACTGGAACATTAAGTTATTACATTAGAATAAGGTAAGCTGTGGTTTTTATTACAATGAATACTTTTTTGTCCTTAACAATGGTTACGTCGAGGTGGCTATGGAAAACTGGTCCAGAGAGAGCTGGAAGCACAGAGAGAATTGGTAGATTATGGTGCAGGAGCACTGGGTGCTTTTCAACCACCGACACAATGTAAGTTTTGGACGTTCAGTATCAACTGTTGACTGTTTGTGTTTTTCAGTGGGATTTTATTATGAAAATTTCTGTGTGGGACTCGCTTTTCTGTTCCCGATGCCCTCTTCCTGTGCCATATACCTGTATAATTCTTTTCTTGTCCAAACACCTTTCTGCAGTTGCTGGCATGCATAGCTGTGGTTTATTGTTCATAAGAAAATATATCATGTTTTGAATGCTGTTGAAAACAATTGTCTAATTGTTTCTTTATTTATTCAAACAAGGATTTTTAAGATTTAAAAGATTAGGATAGTCATGTTCAAGATTTTGAAAAAAAAATTCTTTTGGCTGTATTCGCCAGCCATTTTAATCATCAGCACATATTGTCAAGCTCATGATTTTCAGGATTCCGGGTTGTAACAGCCAAGAACAAACTAATTCGTTGATATTGGTTGAAGATAAAAGACAAAAAAAAAACATCAAGTTGAAGCTAACATGAGAGGGCCAGTTACTGTATGGTGTTAAGAGACATGGAAGAGTTCTAGTGACCATTAATATGATATCCATCCCATTTGACATCTGGAGATCATAAAGTTAGGTGGATGGGGAAATAAGAAATAGCTTAGATTCTACTATGATACATTTACCAAGCCTGAGCATGAAGGATTAGGTTTGTAGCTTTTTCTAGCATTTTCTGAGTTCCCAGTTAATGCAACTCAACTCTGGCATTCCTTGTTCACAAAGGATTAACTGAACATGAGTACATATGTTAGAAAACTCCAATAATGTAGAGTGCTTTTGATTTCCCATCATTGTCATTAAACTGCCACCAGGTTTGTTAGGGTTGCTTGCTGATCAAAGAAGGGTATGACTTTGTTTGACTGGCTATATCAGTATGTTTAATGAGTTACAATGTTAAGTAGTGGTTTGTACTTGTGTATCTGAGACTAATTAATGTTTGCTTCAATCACCTTGCTCTGTGATACTAACTCGATACTAACTTGTACAATTTACTTACAGATGGTAAGCATGGAGTTTATGGCGATTCACATAGACATGGTAGAGGTACGTGCTTATAGATTGATCATTTGTGATATTTGTTTTCCCTTACGTCTTAGTCATGAGTAAGTAGGTGACGGTTGGTATTTTTTATGTTTTGCTTTATGGTATACGAAGATAGTAAAAAAAATACTTTTATTCGTAAACAATTAAGTATCGCTTCGATAAAATATAAGATGAGAGAAAATCACTTAAGATGGTATGAGCATGTGCTTAGGAGACCTCCAAATATGATAATTAGAAGAGGTGAAATAATTACTGTTAGTGGTACGATGATAGGTTCGAGGAAAACTTGAAATTTTTAATATAAATTATAAATAAAGATTTAAGTACTCTGAAGTTAAATGATCTTTTACATATCTCAATGACAGAAAAAGATACGTGTAATTGAGATTTACGATTTTGTTGTTGTTGTTGTGTGGACTTATCAACATGTACCCTATGAATCATGGAATATTTTATGTTTTGTTCTTATGAAAAATAAAAGTTCATGTTTGATGTCCATTTAACTTAAACAGATTATCGAAAACGGTATCGGGAAGATGAGCAATCTGCATCTGAAATGTCAAGAAGAACATCAGGTTATGAATCAAGGAGGAACTCCGAACATGACTTGAGACCGGTACTCGCTACTACACAAGCATTGCTTTTCTTTTATCTATTTATAATGAAACATTTTTCTTTGCAATTTGAGTAACACATCTTCTGTCTGTATTTTTCTACAGGAAAAGAACCCTCGGTTTAGGGAGAGTGGCGACTCTGATGATGAAGATGAAGACGACAGAAAAAGACGCCGATGACAACTTAAGGGGTTTGGACTGCCTTTCCCATCTTTGATGGAAGTATTGATGTAATGAAGATAATCATTTACTCAAAATCTAGTAGTTCCTGTTAAGTCTGCTTCCTGAAAAGCTCTAAGCCTCTGTTCTCTCAGTAGTAGTTTCATTTCTAATATTTTGGGCATTCAGTTTGATTGGTTAACATGATTGGTTAGCCATGTTATAAAACCAAAAAATTCATCTCACTGATTTACAAATTCTTTCTTCTGTTTGAAAAACTTTGGTTCATTCGAAAATGGTAAAGCAAATACTCCATTTCCTGATGAGTGTTGAGCACTAACCACAATTCTTCCAAAGTATTCTGTAACACGATTCAATTATTATCATTAAGACATTATGGCCGTCTCAGGATGCTCAACCCTTGCAAAAGTTCTTAAAATGCATGTTGATGTTAGCACTCATCACACTTCAGGAGGTTCTTAAAATGTGCATTCGGTGGAGTTTGCTTTATTGAGAGTTTGACGTTAGCAACTAAAATGTGCTACTTCAGCTACTCAGCACAACCTAAGCCAAAGTCAACACTAAAAATCTTGACTATTTGCAGCAACGTCTGTTGTAGCAGTCCTTAATTGACTATTTATTTGGGTCTGTATTGATCGTTCATGAAATGAAAGAAAGACAAAGGCATAATGGAGGAAGAGAAATAAAAGGAGATGATAAAAGATGAGGGAGGAGAAAAAGAAAGAATAGAAATTGTATACCAGATAGGTTAAGAAAGAAAAAATAAAAGAATGCTCTGTTTCGTTCATGAAAGAAAAGAGAGGAAGGTATAATGCAGCAGGAAGAGAAAAAATTAGAATATTGGAGGAAGAGAAATAATAGGAGAAGATGATAAAGAAAGAGGAAGGAGAAAAAAAAACCCTATTAATAGGCAAAGAAAAAGAAGAGACATACCGGAGAGAGAAATAGACAAAAGCCAGATGAGCCGATATAGAAAGTAAAAAAAAAAGGAAGAAAAGAAAAGGTAGAAAAACAAAACCAGAAGAGCCGATATAGAAAGAAAAAAAAGAAAAAAAATGAAGAAAAAGAAAAGGTAGAAAAAAAAAGCAAGGTAAAGGATACCAAATAGATGATGCGAATAGACAACGATGAACGACAATGATGTGCAATGCGTCCTATAGGTACACAAATCACGATTAGAGCATACACAAAACAAAACACTACTAGAGCAAAGTCGATAAAGATATTAAGCGTTGACAAGAACATTCCATCTTCACCACTTGTAGCATTAAAAAAAAAAAAAAAAAGACTCCAAACCAGTAATCAAAGTCACTTGGTGAGTTTTTCAAGTAAAAATGGCAAATAGACGCCACTGTGCCGAGTAAACTGTAATTTGAGTTTCAAACAAAATGTGGAATCCAACACACTGAATTGTCTTCACAAACCCTACTTCAAAACATGGCACAAAAAGCCAAAGCATTTCTCGCGATACCATTAAATAGAATGACGAGCTCCGAGTGGCAGTGATAGGATCATCAGATGAACCTTCATGGAAATGCTCGGAGGGCATGATCCTAGGGCTGGGTCAGTGTATAAAGAATCAAACCAATTGACTTCATGAAGCTTAAAGAGAAGTCTTCTTTCCTTTGCCCTCAGCACGTCATTCGTCTTCTTTGATGATTCTTCTCTTTCTGAAGGGTTGTACGGGCATGCTTCCAGGAGCACTATGAGCTCTCCTCTTCTGGTCTCTCTTGTTCTCGGCTTCAATCATTGTACGTCTCAATGCAGCCGCCTTGTAGATTGGTTTTGGCAAGTGTCTGTGCCTGCAAAAATAATTCATTGTTGTGAAGCAGTACAACCACATCACTGGGGTAGATGAAGACGACAGAAGTAGCTGGGGGCAAAAGGTACAAGATTTCCAGTTGACTATAGGTTTTTATGCAGTTTGCCCGTTAACCAGTCTATGGTACCATTAACACTTGCACTAAACATATATTTAGGGCTGTCATCGGGAATGATGTAAATCAAGTCTTACAGCTTTTTCCCCTTCCTCCACATGTACTCCATTTAGTATCCACTGTCAAATATTCTATTTGAACTAAACATGGAATAGAGAGTTTACCTGACTATGCGCTTCACCTCTGGAAGATGCTTGTACCGTTCTTTGACAGCATCTAGATATTCTTGCTTTTTACGTTCCCTAGGTAGAAGCTGTACCGGAGATGTGAAGGAATCATTATACCATGTAATGCAAAAGAACAGAACCAATCCACTTACATTACAATGAAAAGCAAAGCCACTTGACCAGAAAAGAAAAAACGAGTTCAGGAATGTTGAACCACATGGACCAAAATTATTACACATGTTATCTAATAAAAAGAATAGTCAACAGTTCAAGTGCTTATTCATTCGTATGTCAAGAAACTCATATTTGGTACAAGGACCAGAAGGAAAACCAAATCAATTAAACAAAATGTCACATTCTCTAAGCAATTGTTGATTTTTTTTCCATTATGACCAACCCCAGTCATAACATTATGACTCAACTAAAATGCTTTTTCTAGTTCACTCGTTGCTGCATCTGCCAAAAGCTATGAGGTGTAATGTTAATATACATCAAGTGTGATTTCTGAGTACAATTATAAAACACAAGTACATCATTGTTTGATTTCACTAAAAAAGGATAAGGCTACCATATCCATGCTCATCAGAGTGATCATAAAGGTGAGAGATTTCATATTGAAGAAAAGCGAAGTGACCTGTCCAAAATTGAATAGTGGAACAGGAACACAAATATGACCTGTCCAAGCAGAGAGCTTGACAAATCTAATGACTATTCAAAATCTTAGATCACGGGCTAAGCAGTATTCCTAGAAAAAATATATAATAAACTACAAAGACAACCATGGCTGTCCATGCATCAAACAAAATGGTCCAATTAAACATCAATTGTATACTTACTACTCCCATCTGTTCTGAAGATTTCGCTTTCCACAGCCGGAGATTGGTATCATCACTTCCAGAAATGAGATAAGAACCATCACAGCTGTACCTCACACAGAATACCCTACATAGAAGATGCAACAACTCACTACCTAGAAAACAAAAATATTGATGGCAAGATAAAGCATTACAAAAGACACATTAACTAAAATAAAACAGAACAATCATGATAATAATGGAAGTAATTATGTACGGATACATAAAAAAGATAGAATTCTAAAAAATAAATTCATTTTCTGATGTACAAGAAACTAATTTATCATCATGTAGGTAAAAACTATTAATATATTTTGATAAGAAAAACAAGAAAAAGAAGCTCTGGGCAAAAGAAATCAAGGCTTCAAAAACCTTTGCATCCGTTTAGTATGATAAATCTCCCTACTATGGTCCCCATTGTATGGGAAGATCCTCACCTGCAACCAAAATTTTGTAAGGTGTCAATTGAGATCTTCTGCTGCAACCACAGTATACTTCTGTGAAAGCATAATATAATAGTCGAAAAACAAAATTAAAAAGGTTTAACCCACTGTTCTATCATAAGAACCAGTCACAAACTCACGGCCTGTCGGAGAGTAGTCAATATCCATCCTGTACCCAGCATTGCCAAAACAAGTACGAATTTAAGTTAAACATAGAAATACATTTTTCTATAAAATATATTGAGATAAAGATATTATTTTAGCTATGTCACGCACACTGCAGAAACATGATCTTTATGCACCACCTTTGCTTCATCCAATTTCCTAGTGTCGTAACTGTAGCAGCTACAGTCTTCATTTGCCTGCAACAGCAAATATCTATTTTATTGGAAATTTAAGCATCTCCTATCTTGATATTTGCAATTAATTTGTTTTTACTAATGCATGTAAAGTTGTACAATAACATCTGCAATTATTGGCTGAAATTATACAGAACTAGGCTCTCGAGGATGAGAATTGGTTGTGAAATTGGAATATATCTACAAGACTACATGAGATCATCATATTAGATTTATCAAATCAACTGAGAACCTAGAATTAGCTTGAATAGTCTGAAAATTAGTGTCATGAACTGACTGAATGATATCAAAATGCTTAAACTTAATTTATACTACCAGATTCAAATAGCTCTATAAATTAGTTTGATTCTCTTCACACAACAAATGTGGGGCTAAAATATATACTAACAATTACCCTCATTTATGACTTGATATTCTTATCGAGGCTCAAAGAAACCTAAAATTAAACTTTAGTATGATGTAAGTGAGACCAAACCTAGTGGTGGCTCCATGAGGTGATATGCCTACTTGGGCCTCTCACGACAACAAACACTTAAGTCCCATCTGCCATTATTTGCCACAACCTACTCTGACTTGATAGAATGATTGACTCAAACCATTGCCTCAAAATGCTTAAGCTCAAATTTAATTCTCCTCGCACATCACATGTGGGACTAACTAGGTGTGTTGCTAACTAGAAGGTCAAAAACAAAATATATTTTATAAAAAATGAATAAAATTTATTGAATCTGGTGGAATTATCTAAAATTGATTTAAATCTGGCAAAATCAACTAGCACCAGTAAGAATTTGCCAGAATCACAAATTAACCATGTCCAACCGATTTGTGAAACTTTTGAGTTCTCATATCATCCCAACTGCAGCTTGGATCAGCCAAATGGGGATTAACTGATCCTGAGATCCACGTTCAGGACCTTATGACTTATACTTAATACCATTAATTTAATACTATATCATCCACCTTGAGAGCCCATATGATAGTCCTGAAACTTTGCACTCCTTAACAAAAGCACCATATGGTGAAATAAACAAAAGAGTCTTGAAATAAACAGATCACAAAATTCCATGAATAGGAAGGTGAATCTATGCTCAACAAAAGCACCACATGGTGTAATAAGCAAAAGAGTGTTGAGATAAACAAATTATAAGATGCTATGAATAGGAAGGTGAATCTTAGCTCGTGAAAAACAGAGTACGCTTAATTTAAATTGCTTACAGCTGTAAAGTTCATTGGCTCCATAGGATTCCAGCATATCGCATTAGTCTTGGTCTGTATCAAGAAAATCAATATCAAAACGTCTGACAAGCAGGCATAAATCTACATGGAACTTTTTTAAAACTTTACCATTATGGAATCATATTAATGGTATAAATTTCCACAAGCAGGTATCACACAAATGATCTAGAATATAAAGCACATGAATCATGCAATTTATCATCAACATATGTATGGGTATTTATTTTGTAATAAATTTCTGCATCAAGATAATTATCACATTGACAGAATGAAGGATCTATTCAACTAGTTCATGGACCATAAGATTTCTGGATTTTGATTATATAAAAAACAAATGCAGTTTATCAAAGGGTCAACAGGTGGAGTAATGTAATTTCTTTACTACGACCAAATTACTGCATAGTTATTAAATAACTTGATAAGGCCACCAATCACACTCTATATCTGTGAGCTTGATGGCAAGGATTTAATCCTTGTGTGCATGGCAATTGTAACTAATGAAAAAGTAATCAACTATGTTCTCATCCTTGTGAGCATGTGATTGATTATTTGATAAAAGAGATTACTTGAAAGACTAGACTGCAACCTCATGAAAGAAGATACAATAAAATAAAACAAATAATAGTAGCAGCAAACCAGTGAGATTTTCAATGAATGAAAATGTTACACTAGTGGTGTTCTGAATATAAATTAAGAATGTCAATTTTTAACCAGCAGGATTAAATCATTTAAATATGATTGGAGATAAACATATGAAATATAGTTCAACATGAAATGGTGAAACTAAGAAATGACAAAAAGAATTGTGCATGCAAGTATAAAGAAGAAGAAAGATTACCCTCATGATTAGCTTCCTAACTGGGGATGACATGCGTAAATCATATAAAGTTATACTGCGATCACTACAAAATAATAAAAAAGACATTTTAACACAATCAACTCTTTGCATTAAATATTGTTCAACAGGTTCAACGCACATAGAAGAATCTAATAAATAAACAATGCAGAAGCATATAAAGGGAGAGTTAAATATGCAACAAAGAAATATCTTATAGGTATCTATTCACATAAAATGTTAAGCATTTGAAATGTACTAGTCTGTGATAAATATCTTATAGTTCAAGAATGACCATCTGGTCAGATTTGATGAATCCAGAAGAAAGGAATATAAATTAATATTACACATCAATTCCTAGATAATAGAAGGCCAATATTGCTTGTTGTGTTGATACTTGATCTAACTGATTTTGGATGCTACAAGACAATTATGGGCCCTCTAATTCTTTTTCAGCTTAAAGAAAGAAGCAAACAAATGTGCAGCCTAAGTCTAAGAATTTATTATTTAGACGGAACTTGAAGAAATCTCAGCGGCTTATATAAATAGAAACATTCATTGGTTTAACAGACATACATTTTCAAGCCTTTCTCAATGCATCCAAAATAGGAGCTAAACCTGTTGATTAGCTGTTTGGAATGGACCAAGTGCCTAGATATATTAATTCCTTTCATCCAGTTTAAATAGGAATCAATTTCATCAATTTCAAGTGGAATCAACTTATAGACAAATACTCGAAGAGCAAGTTGTACCATAGGAGGTTTATTCTTATTAACTTTGTGTTATCTAACCTCAATTAATTTGATCTCACTTTTCCAAGAGACAATCTAACTACTTGGCAACATTGATAGGATCAGGGACTTTTAAATGGAAGGCCTAGTCAACTAAAGGTGGCTGGTGCCTAGTAAACTGGTTGATTATCTATAAAGACCAATAAACTAGAAGGCCCAATCAGGCTATTTATGGAAGAAGGTAGTCAACTTTCTGCAAGTTCCTTTAGAACACTGTTTTAGCTAAAGGATCATTCTTTCCATCTGAAAAGGTATCCCCTTTTTAACAAGGGTAATAGATGTAGAAGCTGAGGAAATAAAACAGTCGTATATATTGTTTTGAACTACTAGAGTCACCATGATCCTTCATATCTAACAGACCATCAGATAGAAGTGATTGGCACATAGCACATCAACTGAACTTCCCTAGACCTTAATGGTCAGACATAATAATAATATACCTAGTGATATGCATAAAGAGCAAAAACAGCAAAAGAACTATAGAACATGTCCTTACTGATAGCAAGACAGATCCACATACATCGATCTTATGAGCCATATATCCCTACTTGTTTTCTAGATGATTGGCCAATGATGAGTTCAAGATTCCAATTAATCCTTAGTGCCTAAGAAAACATATCAGTTCACAGACAGTGAGATAAAACAAAGTTGGACATAGGCCAATGGAAGATCTAGGTTCAACACAAGTTCAACAATACTGAAGTTTTCTTGTGATTTCTGTGTGTGGAGTTTTTTACTTTCAATTGTGTTATCATCAAACACTTGGCTCAGATACCAACACCAAAACATGCAATGCAAAAATGAAGATGGAAAGCAACGGATCAAGATATTCATTTTGATATCTAGTAAAGGGACAACGGTTGATACAAAATTGTAGCACATCTTTATTTAGTTTAGAAAGAACTCTTTGATAAGGAACCATAACATATAATAAAAGGACACTAACTGGAAGAGTTTAAATACCTTGCCGATGTTGCTAGCACATCAGGTTCTCCAGGATTAAATCGCACAGAAATAACTGTGTCTTTACCCCATTCAAAAGTATTTATGGGCTCTGACCTTTTGGAAGCATCACCCAGAACATCACTCAAGAGTGTTTATAGACAAATGAAAACAATAATAGAAGCCAGTAAAATCATTACCTGTTGTGATCCCATATATCGACCTGAGAACCAGCTGTGGCAAAGAGAGGACCATCCCATTGGTGATCAACAGCCCTAAGAACATAGAAATTTTAAACAAATAAAAATTGATCTCGTGATCACTAACAAAAACAAAACTATAAAAAATTAATGTTGATAAATGACGAAAGAATATACACAATTCATTTACGAGAAAACAACAGTAAGAATCCTCACCAAAAGGCATGCTTCCACACATAAACTGCCAGTGGCTGAAACTGGGAAAAGAACACTTAAGCAGGCCAGGGTAGAATGAAAAAGAACACAAAATAAATCTGTGTGATTCTGTTGATTAAAGATCCTACATACCTTTGAGTAATCTTCATCTGATTCACTAGAATCCATCATTTTCAAAAGAGGAACTTTCCATAGCCTGACACTGTTCAGAATTCAAATGGTCAAAGAAAAATAAGCATAGTTCAAGACCCCACAGAGAAAGCATGCACATCAGAATCCATTCCCATCATCATATATTTTTTTATCAAAAACCTGAATATCAGAAACTTAACTGTAAGCAAGTTGTTGTACATGCTGAAGAACAACTGGAGATAAATCATTGCATAAAGAATTAAGACAAAAAAAAAAAGAATAAAGTAGCAGCAATGACTCACGTGCAATCAGTGCCACATGATATGAGCATTTCTCCGTCAGTAGATGACGTCAAACCTCGCACTGCACCTTGATGACCAGGGAACTGGCAAACTGTTTTCCTGATAAATAAGTTTTTGGGGGTTAACATTAATCAGAATTGGGTCAATTCATCTCATAGAGGAACAATTCCATTGAAGTTGGGTGTGACAAAGTGGATTTCTCACCAAAACCATTTCAGGTAATTTTTTAAAAATGATGAATTTCAGTCAATACATCTCCCCAACAAAAGAAAAAAAAACTCATCTTAGTAAAAAAAATAAAAAGAACAAAAATTTGAGATCTTAGAGAAGCACCTCGTTGCTATATCCCAAAGACGAATATCTGCCAGAAAGACAATATGTTAAAAAATATATCATACCATCTACCCAAACATTGTAAAAAAGGAGACAAAAAAATAAGCAAAACATGTCTAAGATATGCAAATAAGAAAATAAAGTCTCCGGAACCCTATTCTAGACTTGCAAAAAGAAAATAAACACTGTTAGCAAAAAGAAAATAAACAGTGTTAACACTTAACACAATCTATATTATCTTACTCTACATACAAACATATCTTCCTTCTGCTAAACTTAATGTACCACGTTATGGTTTCAGAAGCATAAGACAGTACTCAGGCTATCGAAGCTGAAATACCCTATTTAGAATTATTTTTCTGTAAAAGGGTTTGTAGTTGGTACCAGAAGTCAAGTTACAAGGAAAACATGGTGAAAGCCAAAATGAAAAGCATGTACAACAAGCAAAATACTGATAACAGACTAAATTTGGAAAGACAAGTTAAAGCCTTGGTATATCAGTAACCATATTTTCATGATTTAAAAGACAGATATTTAATTAATCTAGGTTGTATCTATATATCCCTTATTCACAATGATATGTTTTTAAATAGACTAAAAAATAACAGACAATTTGCTTAAAACTTTGAAAATTCTAGGATAGCACAGATATTTGAGAAGAGAACAATTAGACTGCTCATGTTTACCAAGGACCCACTAAACACTTGTTATTTCCTTTTTGTTTCCAGAATCAAGTGTGAGGACAAATTTAAATGATGCTGTTTCCGTTTTGCATTAATTAAAACTTAAAAACACGTTTCATAAATTTTGGAAGTACAATTATTTAATTCCACAAATTTCAAAACGAAACAAAAGCCAGACTTGTAAGAACAAGACTAATGACCTTGACAACTGTGAAACAACAATTATTTGATTCCACAAATTTCAAAAGAACAAAAGCCAGACTAAGAACAAGACTAATGACCTTGACAAAACTATGAGATTCCATAATATCTTCCCAGAAAACAAACCCTCTTCAGTGTCACAACCAGCAAACTTTATCAAAAGTGAGAATCAAAGTAAAATGAACTTTTTGTTTCTCATCTTTAAAATACAAAAAACTTAAGATTGCCAAGTCCTCTACAAGTTGAAAGATAAAAGAAACCAAGCATGCATAACCACCCAAATCAGCAAGCTTACTGGAAACAGCAATGTCTGCAAAAAGTGGATAATAAGTAAAGCCTCACTTGACAACAAGCATGTCAACTTGAACATAGATAAGAGCACCATTTGTATTTGGTTCAAGACATCCAAATCCAAATAGACAAAGCTCTTGTTAAATGGCTTAATCATAGGTGAATTTTCACGGTCAAAAGAAGTAATGGAGTATCAACATCAGATAGAATGTGAAAATGCTAAACAAAGCTGTTGGGTACAGACAACTTGCATTTAGTTCCATAATATTCATAATGATGGCCACAAACAAATTGCTTTAGTTCTATGGTATCCATAAATTGGATACTTAAAGGAACACATAATACCAAACAATTACTGAATTAGAAGCATCTGTGTTTAATAGCAAAGCATATGCCTCCAAAAACAAAAACAGTGCACTTCAATTTTCCTTAACAGAAGTCAACTGTTATTTACAAAATAATAACTACAAAGTGAGAGTATTTAAACAACACATTTTTTACAAATGCAACTAAATGAATAAGGCATGTTTGAAATCAGAACGTAACAAAAAATGTGCAGAAATTGTGGGTGGTAGTTACCTCCATCCATTGAACCAGAAAATATTCCTTTCAGGTGATTTGGATTCTTTGCCATACAAGATACAGCATCAATATGTCCATCCATTGCTCCAATGAAAGGTCTTGCAAATATCTAATAAGCAAGAAAACCAATGATTCAAACAATAAAGAAAGCTTACAAATGTAAAAAGTAAAATTTAAAAGTATCTTCTTCTTTTTTTGTAATAGAAAAAAAATAACTTTACCTTTTCCAACTTTGCGGCATTTAAAGCCCTTGTATATTCAACTGCCTTCTCATGGGTACGGAGCTTCGGATCATAGTTCCGGAAAACTTTCTGTTGGAAAACAACAAAAGAAATTTCAAACCTTCTTTGAATGCTAACTTAAAGATCAGCATCCATCTAAATATGTGAGTGCCTCTCGATCAGAAACGAACAATGACTCAAGAAGGATGAATCAATCTATGAAGCCTATTTCAAATTATAGTCCTCATAGCAATGGCGCTTCTGTATCGTGATCAAACGAAGGATCGAAGAAAGAAGCAACAGCATTATTCAGCACGGTAATCCCATAACTTATATTACGGTTCGGCCAATATATCGAACTAACCGCTTAAGCATCCAAAGAAGACTACTGCATTAAGTCGGTAATCTCACAAGCCAAATCTAGAAAGAATCGACACGGAAACTATCACGCAGCTTTAAGGCCATCAGGAAATTTTGGGGGGAAGGAGGAGGATCAATTTTTTACACGAGAAAACCATATCCCTAGTTTCCAATTGCACAAAGCAAGGAGCAAAGAGGCAAGCAATCAGAAAAACCCCAACCTGCAGATCTTGGCTCCGTTCGCGTGTAAATTCCTCGGTGGAGCGAGAAATCACCTTCACCTTCATCCCTAATCGCCAGACAATAACTCAAACAGAATTAAATAGGGAAAGTCACAGAAGCAAGCTTCCTCTGCCGCTGGTGCTATTTCTTCCGCCTCCACAAGTTGCGAACTCTTCGTAGTTGCTGCCTAGCCGATTAGGGCAGACACGACTCCGACTCCACGCGACCACTCCTTCCCTGACTTCCGTGGACCTGTTCGCTTCGGAGTCTTTCCTTCCACCTCTCAAATAGGCAAAATCCCCGGCGAGAGAAGCAAGACGAGACAGAATTGGGGGGAAGGGGGCAGCGGAAGGCCTTTCCTTCGGTGGAAGCGGCTTCGCAGGGTTTTGGCGAGCAGGGGTGGGAAAAGAAGCAATGCGATCTCTACCCTATGGGACTCTCTCCGCCGTTGGATTTATAGGATCGATATTTTTTTTTATGTTCTTTTTAATTGGACGACAGAGATCTTTTAAATAGACAAATCTTGTCCGTTGATATACGCGTACAGCTAGAATTCTATCCCGTGTTGGCCTCGGCTTCGGCCCGCTAATGAGCCAAGTTCAAACCTGACCCAATTCAATTTGAGCTTCGCTCATTAAGGTCCGATATTTGAATACATACAAATTTTTTGATGTCAGAATTGTGTGTATATTCAATTTCAACGTAAGTTTAATATATTGAGATACATGGGAGAGAGTAAATATGACACCTGGACAGTTACCTCACGTGTCATCTCTATCTAATCTAATACTTAGTCGACACGTCACCTTCATCCATCCGGCTAACATCTTGATCCCATTCGATCCACATATCATGCAAGAGCAGAACCCATAGACAATGTGACAGCAACAAAAAGATGGATTCAATTCCATGTCATGAGTCACATACTATCAACAGAAACCTAAATCAACGAATTATTACTCTATCTCTTCGATTATGACCGGATATGCATAATCATTCTTAATATTAATCCTGTATTTTACTGTAAAAAAGGTTTGCTATAATTTTTTTAACGCTCTTAAACAAATTATGCATTATACTTTTCATTCTTAATCAAATATTCTAATCTAAACTAATTTAACATATCAATTCTTATATAGTCTCGGCTTGAATATTTAATTTTTGGCACCATATGACTCAAAAATTAATCTCAATCGGCTTCAAATTCTTGACTACAGGACAACTATGCCTATAAAACCTTTAAAATTATATATAAATATCTACATATGTACCTTGTAATTTGTCTGAATTGTTAGGTAGACCTTTCAATTATATTAATCTTTATTATTTGTAAGCATAATAATTAATAAAAGATGATTATGTATATTTCTTTTTTGAATGTTATATGGACACATCCGATCCAACATACAATAACAACAATTGTAATGTATGTACATATCATTGTATTGTACATGAATAACTTTTATATGCAACAATAACTTTTTATTGTTACCATTAGCTATATATCTTAAACATTGGTGTTAGTATTTTGTGTGCGGGTCAAACGTTTGAAATTTTATTCGATATATTTTTATATCTTAAATATTGATCTGATATTTCAAATCTACTTATCACATATTAAAGATTTAAAATATATTTTTATGAATTAAATATTTATTTGATGATGGTGAAGGAGACTCATTTACAAGGTTTGAAAACTATTAGATATATTCTTATATCTTAAAAAATAGTAATAATGTTCTAACTAACATAGTAAAACAAGATATCAAATGCCACCTTTATCGTTTATATTTTTTTTTTAAAAAATAATTTATATATCAGTTGTATAATCATAATCAATTTATAAATCTATTCTTAGAATCCTACAAACAGGTCTTTGCACTTCATAGATCGGCTTTTGGGCCATCTTATGGGACGGTCCGCTCAAACCGCTTGGATCGGACCGCCGAACTCTTGACGACGGAGTCGAGCCGATTCGTACTTCTAATTGGCAGAGACAATAATGAATCAAGGTGGAGCCCAATGACGCGAGTGAGCCCTATTTGAGGTGCCACGGCGGGTGTGTTTCAGTCACAGGAAGAGGGTGAAGCGGTGGGAGGAGAGACGAGATGGGGAGGGAGGAAGAAAGCGATACGGTGGCAGCGATGGTGCCGAGGCTGATTGAGAAGGCCACCAATTCCACAGCACCGGAGATTAATCCTCGCCTCCTCAAGGCCATCAAGTACACGGTCCGGTACTCCGACGACGAGGTCCACGCCGCCGTTCAATCCCTAATGGTCCAGATGAAGAAGCCCCACTCCCAGGTCCTCTTGATCCGAATCCCCTCATTCGAATCAATATTATATCTTTCTGTATCGTTTTTTCTTTGTCTCCACAACTTCCATCCGGTACCGCTTTTGCTCGAGATTTGGGTGAAGTATGGTTTCGTTAGGGTTTTGTGTTATCGGGGTATTCCACGGGGATTTCTTTGGAATTCATCATTGATATCCAAGTTTTTCAAGCTAATTGAGGAATTTGGCAAAAGTCATAAGACTTGCAGAAGCTCCTTGTTTGAGGAGCTTTCGTGTTGTTTAAGGAATTTAACCCTGTAGTTGAGGAAAGTTCCGAACTTGTACGTTCTGTTAGGTTCCTTTTACACTTCGCCTCATCTGTTGGTCCTTTATTGCCAATTCAACAGGAAAACATTGGTGAAGAGGCTTTAGGCTTTCAAAAACGTTGGAGCTTTCATTTTGTTCAAGTTTGTAGCCTTCCCTTAATTATGACTTCCTATATTGTTTGCAAGGCATCCATTTTCTCCTGTTCATTCTTCAGGTATGTCAGAAGTTGCCACTAGACAATAGGGATGCGATCTTTACAACTATTCAGAGTGAAGCATGGAGGGTGAGAAGGGTGGTTATTTGTTACGTTAACTTGGAACAATCATGTGTTCTTTTCTCCTATAGCAACGAACAGTTTCCTGTTAAACAGCTAGTTTCAAACTTGTTGATTCTTGTTATGTCTCCTCTGAGGGCAAGGTAAAGGGAATTTCCATCTCTGCTTTGGCCTTTTCCCAAGGGACCTTCGTCTTTTATAGGAAGGAGTGGCCAGGTGGATCTTTCTTGTCTTCTTTGTAATGCATGCTCTTTTAGAACATTTGATTCTTTGATATAGAGAAATGGACCAGCTGCCTGGAGTAAATCGTGGACTGTGCAACTTTCTTTTTCTTTTTTATTTTATTTGACAGGTGTGCTGTATCGATGAAGAATGAACTACAATGTTCTTAATTTAGCCATGACCTAAACTTAACTAATTAATTGTTTCAAAATACTGATACAAGAAAGGAAAGACAAATTAACCCAAATTGCATCCTATAAACCAAAGTAATATAGGTATGACCTAGTTTAATCTAGATTTCTGCTTACCTGAATCCAATTAAACTACACATATGCATTTGCCTAATCCTAGACACGACAATTAAACCTGAATTCATATGGCTTCTGCTCGCTGCTGCTCTCCTATAGGCCTTTTCTTTTTGGTTCTGTGTATTGTGTCTTTGCTCCTTGGAGCTGTTCCCAGCCCTTGAATCCTTTCATCAAAGAAACTCATTCACTTCTCTAATTTAATCACATTCTTCTTACCTTGGTCATGGAAAGTCAGTGAACACCTCTTTTTCTTATTTATCTCACATTGTCATCCTTAGACAATCTATGCCCATAAACAGTAGTTGACACTTTATCAATTGTGTGAGAACATATTTGTTCTGATAATGTAAACCAGTATAAACTGTAGATGTATGTTTATTTTCTTATATATGTCAATTATTCCATAATCTCTTTTTTTTAGTTTCATCATTCCAAAGAGATAAGAGGGCAAGAGACCTTTAATTCTCATTTTTCAATGCTTTAACTAATGAGAAAATCCAATAATCTCTTTGGGAGTTGGAAGTAAATTAATGAATGCCAACTTGAACAGTTTTTCACATATTTTGTTCATTCAAATGTGGAATGATATCAAACCTGTAATTTCTTGATTGTTCCAGAACTTGGGGAAGGCCAAGAGGGTGGTGCAGGTGACATGCTTGTCTTTTTCAAAAAAATTATCTCTCTCATTCCTTGACGACCACAATAGACTTGCTGATTACTAGGCTTGGTTATGGTGGTTTTACATTGTCAACTAAATTATACTTTATGAAACCCATTGATGTAGTTGTTTGATTTGAATTCTTTGGAAAACATGCTAGCATATGCATGTTATAAGTGATGACAAACTAATTGATGCCCTTATGTTAATTTACTTTAGAGCGTCCAATAATTGGTTTGTGATGTTGATCAAGTTTAGAGATTATATGATCGACTGCTGCTAGTTGAAAGGTGCACAGTGGTTTGTTCTTCTGCATCATGGCATATATTATTTTAATATGTTGTACTTTTTTCTTGAATTTCTAGAATAGAAGCTCCTCCAATTGATGGAATTGATGAGATTGCTGTATTGCAGGTGCGCTACCTGGCCGTTCTTATCATTGATGAACTCTTCATGCGTTCGAAGCTATTCAGATCTCTGCTAGTAATCAACTTTGACCAGTTCTTGAGCTTAAGTGTTGGTTTCAGGAGAAATATGCCTCTTCCACCTCCATCTTCCATTGCGTCCAATTTGCGTAAGATGAGCATAGAGCTGCTAGAGAAATGGCATTCCTCTTATGGGATTTACTATAGGCAGCTAAGATTGGGTTTCGATTACCTGAAAAACACTCTCAGATTCCAATTCCCCAATCGGTTAGAAATTGCAGCTCGCTTGCAGCAAGAGAGAAGAGAAAGGGAAATGAGGACACAGCATATTTTACTTAATAAGTTTGAAAATCTAAAGGATAATTTCTCCTCTATCAAGAGTGAAATTCAGTTGACAATTGATGAAATTGGCGAGTGTTTAGCAATTATTAATGAAAAAGAAGAGGAATTTAATCTGCATAACTTTAGTGAAGATGATGAGGTGGGAGAATTTCAGTCACTTACATTGCGGCAAATTCGTCTAGATTCCTTAAAGGAAGGCCAGAAGGTCCAGGAGGACAACGACAATAAAGCTATCTTTGATGCACTGAGGGAGTTGTTCAAGCTTCTAATCTCAAAGCATTTGACATCAGTGCAAGAGTGGATATCTGTACTCATCAGAGTCGATCTCAACGACCACAAATTCAGGGACACCGCATTAAAGGAGTTCATTGACATCCGTAATGTTATCCAGTCTGTTAGGAATAGATGTGTTCAAGTAGGTTGTGTGCTGAATGACCCACCAAGTCAGGAGGAGGACATCTGGGAAGAGGGTAAAATAGAAGATTACATACCACAGAATTCTGTCATGAATAGAAGCTTAGTTGAGAATTCTGTAGATATTCCAAGTACACACAAATGCAAGAAGTCAGCTCCAACAGAAGAAAATAATCTATCTGATAGTTCACAATCGGTGTCCGAAAGGTCAAGACTTTTGGTTGAAGCACCTGTATTGTCTTGGGGTCCATTCTTGGATAACTGGGGTTCAAAAAGAGATGTTTTAGCCAACCAGAGGGGACTGGAGCTGGACGGCCACTGGGGTAGAGTGGACTATGATGCTGTTATTCCTGCAGAGAGGATTGCAGAGCTGAGTGTTCATCGCACAGTATATAAAGAGGAGGCAGTTGAAATCCAGCCGTGCCTTGCTCCTTTAAGGAAAGGTGGGCTCTGTCAGAGGAAGGATTTGAGGGTGTGCCCCTTCCACGGCCCTATTATACCACGTGATGCTCTGGGAAATCCTATAGGAAGAAGTCCATGTAGTACTGGAGAAATCGAAAAAGATTCTTCTACTGAGGCAACTGAACACAATGGTGAAAATGGTGCAGAAGAATCTCCCAATTTGAGCAAGGTAACAGTTGAGCAATTGGCGAAACAGGCAGTGAAGAATGTGAGGGAAAGAGACAGAGAAGTTAAGATGTTGAAGAGGGCAAAACTTGCAAAAGTCCGTGAACATAACGAAGTTGTTTTACGAGAAGCTGCAATTGCTTCAACCTCATACTCCGAAGCTACTGGTGAGCGGAGGGATGCCTCACATGAAAGTCTAAGTGAGGGCAAGACCAAGAAGCCTACACTGGCATCAATGTTGAAGAAGAAGGTAACAGCCAAAGATAGAATATCCCAAAGGCTGTTAAGTACACGTGTAAGTGATTCTGCAACCAGGCAACTCATGCAGGGGGAGGATCTAAATTACAGAGAGGCTTTCCCAAATCAATGGTAACTAGATACACAATACACTAATCAGATTACTGGTGGAAGTGCAGCCTTCTTTGGATGCCTTTTTGGTCAGGAGGACAGGTGAGAGTAAGCTGTAAAACGGTCTGCATTATGGGCTACTTTGTACAAACACGAGGCATGGAGGAAAAGGGCGGAAGAATACAAACAATTTGTTCATTGTTTTAGGTAGTGTGTTTTGTTTGTAGTCCTTATGATCTATTACGAATTGGTGACGAGATATGACAGGAAGGGGGGTGGGCTTCTTATGCTCGGAGGAATTGCTGTGTAGAGTGGATCAAATATTTTAAGCAGGTTACGTGTGTTGATACTTTTCATGAACGCCGCACTGTGAGGAATTAGTAACATTAATTAAAGTGATTGGCCGCTTATGAATTCTTTGGTGTGACAACTTGACCTATTCGGTCAGTTTATTATTCCATTTGGATGTTCGGATGTTAGTTGGTGGAGTTAAGAGGTAATCGTATTTTTATCAATCCAACCAAGCATTATTTAAATTCTTATGTAAATACTATAATCTTATTTAAAAATATTATAATTCAATCTTAATTAATTTAAATTCTTAGGAACCTTAATTATTAACCTTATTGTATGTATTAAGGTTTCATAAAATATTTTATTTGAGAGTTTTACAGTGAGCCTGAATGAAAATTCAGAATATTTTTAATATTTTAAAATAAATGATGATAAGTTTTTTATAGAACCATAATTTATACATATATTTTTTAAATATAAATATATATATATAAATATATATATATATATATATTATATACAATGTTCTTAGTGTTTTTTCACTAAATAAAAAGCAATGGACATTAAAATTTCTACTAACCATCAATATTAACTATACTATACGTTTTTAGGTATTATAAAATAATTAATATGAGAATTTAAATGGTTTTGGATAAAAATTATGAACGTTTTAATATATTTCAAAATTAAATATGAAAAATTCTATTTTTTTCTTTTATCTTAAAATTAGATTATGTTATAATATTTATAATAATTTATTATAAATAATAATAATATATTATAGTATTTTTGATCTAGTAATAAAAATATTATAAAAATCATTATTATAACGATATTAAAAAATATTATAATATAAAAATATGAAAATTATCACGAAAATTATCCAAAAATCTGAGAATAATTGTGACCTTTGAAGGAAATTGCCCAAATGTCCGCTTGTGTCTAGCAGTCAACACAGAGAAGTGATGCTTCATGTAATGATTGAAGCATTAAACAACAGTTACTTGAAGCAGAGCATGTGAAAGCATCCCACTTCCACCACCAACCCGCTACTTTCCC
>NC_088345.1:42637500-42685000 GCF_036884655.1 Musa acuminata AAA Group
TTGATTATGTCGAATAGGTTTGAACTAGTCGAGTTAGTTTGGAATCACCCTAAACCGACTTTAACTGATCAAACCTGTTTGATTTAGTCAATTAATGAGCTTAAACCAATAGAGAGAGAGGAAATTGGACTATGTCGTATAGTGCTAACCCAAACCGAACCAACCCACCTGAGTCTTGAACATGTCACATATACTGCATATACATGTTCCAAGTACTAGATTGAGTTGAGGTACGACGGACTATATAAAAGGAGCGATGATATATCTAATGTAAATCACGTAGCTGGGCAGGCTTAACTTATGGACTAGGCTAAGCCTCATTTATAAGTTGGGCTGAGCCTTACCATTGAACTAGGTCATGCTTAGCTCGCGAGTTGGTCCTAGACATATGAGTTGGGGTCGTATCTGACCACATGGACTGAGTTGTACCTAGCCGCATGAGCTAGCCCATGCTTGGCCATATGGTTGGGTCGTACCTTACCATATGAGTTGGGTCATATATGACCACATAGAATGGATTGTACATAGTCATATAAGTTGACTCATGCCTAGCCATATGGGCTGGGTCATATATGGTCACATGGACTAGATCATACATAGCCACATGGATTGAGTCAAGCCTGACCACATGAGTTGGGTCATACCTTGCCATATGGGTTGGCTCCTATCCGGCCACATAGGTTGGGTCATGTCGAGTCACATGGGTTAGGTGATACTTGGTCACTTAAGCTAGGTCGTACATGATCATATGGGATGAGTCGATCCGGTCTGATAGATCAACTTGACTTAAGTCAGATCGTAATTAGACTTCTCTTATCAAATTAGATTTTAATATTTAAAATTATTAAAGAATGACTCAAATCCATTAATAAAAACTTTAAATTCATGATCTTAAATTTAAAAATAATTAATTATAAAATTCACATATAATTCTTGGAACATAGATATATCTAATTAAATAAATTAGAACTATTATGCTAATCTAAAAATAAGAATTAAATCAATATTAAAATTCACTCAAGCTTAAGAGATAAATATAAATCAAATAATCATTCTAATATCACAAAATAATTATCATTGTTTACTAATCATAAATTTCAAAATTAAAACATCATTATACATAAAAAATTATAACAATCTCAACATCAAGATTTCAAAATATAAATCAAAGCTATTTAAAAAAAGAAAGGATTCTGCCTCTCTTCCACTATCTCTTACTCGATATCATCTCTCTAGAAAGTCTGCTCCTCAATCCTCTTAGGTTTGGTGGAGAATGAGGGAGGAGTAGCCCCTTTATATAGGAGAAGATGAGATCTCCCCGAAAAGTAAGTAATAATTTAATTTTTAATTTTAATTTATTTTTTCTTTTACTTTCACACACAAAAAAAGTAATATAATATTTATTTCTTATAGTTCAGACACAAAAATGAAATTTAACTATTTACTTCCTAAATATCAAATCACTCATTAGGAAATAAATCAATTAATAATTTAATTGATTAGTAGAATTTTCATGTGATTAAGGAAATTAAATTTAATTATTTTCTTAACTATAGTACACATTATATAGAAATTAATAATAAAGAAATACATTATTTATAGTAATTAATTTATATTAAGAGAGAAAATATCCATGATTTCAATATTTTTGAGCTCCAATGACATAATTTTATAACAATGTTTACTTTAATCTAAAGTCATTTTAATTTAGTTATAATGTAAGAAGACATCCATAAAAGTTAAGAGTTCACGATTAAAAGTAGAGTCAACCAGTTGGTTGATACGGGGATCGGAGGCAAAGGAAAGTTATCTTTAGGACAAACTTTATTAAACATTCTTCATTTTATATTATTCTTTTTTATAAGAATTATATTAGCAAGTTATTCAAGATAATGGATCTCATAGATAAAGTCAATGTCCAACAATTTATCTACTTCTTCTCCAACTGTTGACCGACGATCAAGAGCAAATGATCAAGGTTTTTCCCAAATAGTCAATAGTTAAGATCAATATTGAGCTAATGCTATGCCACAAAATGTTTGATGTCTAGGATGTCACTTAATGACCAAGCAAAGATCTAAGAGGTAAGGTGTAGGAAGTTGACTCTCTCTTTTTATTTTCTATTCAAGTAGTGTTGAGTTGATCTTGTTAGTTCGGTCTGACTTGTTTCGGTCCAACAATACTTTAACGAGGGATTCTCTTGCTTTTGGATGAGCCGATTGAGATGTTGAATCTCTAGGATCCATTTGTTGGACCAACAATGTCATCTTCCTCGGGAGGGTGATCGAGGTCAGATAACATTATCTGGACTCTCGAAGATTACTTCTAAATTCTTCAACTTTGAAGTTTGTCAGGAATTTCAATATCATGTAATAAGTGAAAATGACTATTCGGAGTCAGTTGAGGGTTGGATGTACGATGATTATATTATAGGCCAATGGGATGTCCAAACTTGATTTGAATCATCCTTAAACAAGCTCTCGACCTAAAGGTTGATTATCCTTAAGGATGTGATTGAGTCTCTAGTGAAGTCGATTTTCATGGAGGAGATTGGTTACAATTTTTTTTTTGGTTAATCTTATCTTCTAGAATGCATTATAATAGAGGTTATTAACATAGCACCCCATGTCAATTAGGATCCTCTTAATTGATGTGTTGATGATCTATAGTGATATAACCTAGATTTCGTCATGTCCAGGATCAAGATGCTCAGCCTCTTCCTCCTTGAACACAATGGTTGGGTCCCTATTTAGCCTTTCTCTTAGCTTGAGACTCCTTTGCTTATGTTCTGCGAGCAATGTTGCTATATCCTCTTAATCCTGTCCCACTAATGATTACGTCTACCTAATGTTTAATTGGGCTTTGTGGTCTATAGGTTACCTTAAACTTTAGAGAGATAACATCTCAAGTGTCCTCTCTATATGACTTTTTCGATTTGTTGCTTTAGGGCACAACAGTTCTTAGTGTCATGATGCTGATCACGATGGAATCTATAACATTTAGACTTATTTCTTCTTAATGATAATGTCCTTGATGGTCGAGGCACTAGAGTTCTTCCTATTTTATTTGTAAGAATATTTCTATATGGAATGTATTTAAGAGAGTAAATTCTGTGTGAGAATGGACTAAGTTTCCTTGTTGTTTTTCATTGTGTGGCTAATCATGAGTCGACCGAGAGGGTCACTCCTCTTTCGTTGGTTTTATCCTTTTTATCTTCTTTTTTTTGGTTATCAGGAATTCAACCATAATGTATTAATTTGTATCTTGGAAGATCACTATGTATGTAGTTGACGACTCGGAGATGATTGGCCAAAATAATCATGGAGGGCAAAGGCCACTGATGTAGGCATTGACAAGGACAAATGTCTTAGAATCCAAAACCACCCTTACCTCTTTGATAAATCTCTTTCTATAAGTTGTTAGTGCCTCATCATCCTCTTATTATATCGCGAATAGCGAGGCAGTTGGCTTTTTCGAGAGCTTATAATTGATGAAGTTGAGCTCAAACTCCTTAATTGACCTAAGAAAGTAGTTGATTTAGGTGATAGCTTGACAAATCATTCCCATGCTACTCCTCATAGAATGGTAAAAAAAAAGTCTGACACGTGTAGGTGTCGGTAGTCCCATATAGGACCACCCGGGAGATGAAGGGTATGATATGCTCTGACGAATATGAATTTTCATCGTAAGTTTCAAGCATGAGAATGCAAGATCTTGGTGGAATCAGCTTCTCTATGATGATTCTAGCGAAGAGAGATCACAAGTAAGGCTCTGGTTCTAATTGCTTTCCCTACTTAATCTATTTTCATATGTGTTTGAGACGTTGATCTATATCAAAGAGTTAATCCTGGTCTTCAGAAAGAAGTCTGATAAAATGAACATTCGACTCCTTTGATGCCTCAGTTTCTTGTGTGGGGGGATTCTGTGGTGGCTGCACCTCTCGACAAGTCTTTTTTTGGGAGAGGTTGTGACTTAACTATAATGCTAGGTGGGACTAGGTAGAGTTGGATCCTCTTGATTTGCATGAGAGGAACTGACATAGATTTTCATAAGGTATGTTAGAAAGGGCTCTCTTAGTGCCAATCCTTAAAGAAGATGGATTATGGGCATCCGATCGGGATGATAATTCAGAGTCAATCGAATGCATTTAAGAATCATATCGTACTAAATGCCAAGGATATATCATTATCACATCGAGATGGTGTGTTCATATCAACCCAAGTGACATCAAGATGTTGACTACGTAGATGTCAAAGTGCATGGAGCTATTAGCATCGATATATCAACTATATGATACTAAAGCATCGACAATCCTTATGGTCATCGTTCCCATCTCATATCAACCCGACTTGGAACACTATATATAAATTAGTTTATTTTTATTCTTATAAATTTTTTGTAGAATTGTCTTCTCCACGTTGTTCATATTCTCACGACTGCGTCTAAGGCATTATATCTAGCAAATATTAACTTGGATTTTAACAACAAAGGATGTTTAACGTGTAGCATCCTCTCCAAAAGAAATAAGCATCTTGATTTGCCCACACATATGAAGCAAGAACACATGGATCAATAAGAACATAGCGTCAATGTCGGATGGATCATCCTCCGAAGATTTGAACAGATGAGATTGGTAAGGAATGAGATACTATAGCCAAAAGAATATGTAGGTAGGTTTTTCTCAGAAAAAAATTACATCTTCAGTGTCAGACTCTCATTGGTCTGTTTAATTTGTCTACGGACAGAATCTAAAGTTGATACCAAGGCACTTCACAAGGAATGAAGCCTTCCATATTAATAAATTATACTTCTATTTATTTGGCAGACTTAAAAATGTTGTGCCACTCAGAATCCAAATAACTGCTATGGTTTGTAAAGGATTAGATTCCATGATTTGCAATATGTCACCTGCAAAATTAACATTAACGGCTAAGATATATGATAGTTGAAGAAAAAAAAAAAAAGTACCGACTCATACAAGGAATGATCTATGGAAGAAGTGGTGGAGAGGATCGGGTAATTCAAAAAACTCAACTCAATGCTATTTATCTGAGTTTTAAGCAAATTCTAGGAGTATCAGAATGAAAAGCATTGTACCACATGCAGTCTTAAGATCCCTCCGGGAAAAGAGAGAGATGTTTCTTACTTTACCTGTGGAAGTAATTTCACAATTATTCAGTCCGAATACTACATGCGGTACTATTACGATGATCAGAAAATCAAGGTATAATCAAACAAGCTGTAATTTTAAACCCCAAACAATTTTTCAGTAGCTGGATTCAAATTTCAGGGTGTCATGGGTGGATTTCCTTTCCATCTTCAGTTTGAGTTGAAAGTTTGCTGTGGCATGGTTTGAGATTGAGAATTTGCAAAAACACCATCCAGTTAGTTCATAGCTCTTAATAAAGAAAGCTGTCACAATAAAAAAATAATCTAGTCAACATGTCTTGGTCACTAATTCTCATTTCAGATCTAAGCTGACTGTAAGCTGACAGAGATTCTGCATGAGAAGCAATCTTTATTTGCCTCACCATAAAATCTATAATTTTTTCAATCACCATTAACCATATTGAAAACAAGTATAAGATATTATTACCTTTACACAGCTGATAGGAGCGCGACTTCGATTTCCTGGAGAGTCTTGCCTTTAGTTTCAACAACATTCTTTCTCACAAAAATTGCTCCCATCAAGCAAAAGGATGCAAAGATCGAGTACAAGATCTTTGCTCCTAATAGCTCTAGCAACCGCAAAAAGAACAAACCGACAAAGAAGTTCACAACCTGAAATTTTAAAATCAGTAGTCTTTTGAGTTCAAAAGTCATATGCATCAAAGCAAAGGCCTTTTCATATTCCCAAGACATTTTCTCAATAAGCTCACTAATAATAGTAAGCCAGAATTAAAAACAATTTCAGGTGAAGAATACATTGTTTGTAAAAACTATTATTCTTTGTTGATAAGTTAAATTGACTAATCAGACTAATATTTCTCAGCAAAGAATCTTGAAATAAACTTGTTTTTTATCACGTTATGTGAAAAGGGAAACATGACAGTCGTTACCCAGTGCACGGACATGCACAAAGCCACACCCTTTGCACGAATCTTGTTGGGAAAAATCTCAGGCAAAAGTAGACTAGGAACTGGGCCGGCTCCCAATGAAAATGCAAGGACAGATCTGTAGAGTTCACGTGATCAATTTGAAATCAAATTCTCCATAGCCCTTAATTTTCCATAAACAAATTAGTAACGTATTTAACTTCATAAACATACAAGTGAAATAAACAATCCATCATTTCATGATAGGTTAGAGCATACGGAAGCTGTTAGCAAGCAGAAGATTACACATGCTCAGCAATGAACTGCAACATATCAATGGACAATGATCACCTTTGCAGATGCTTGAAAGTGGTGCTTAGTCACTGATGGCTGATCTGACTGGTACCAATATGACTTATAATACGATCTGATACTTATCCATCAGCCATGAGTTAAGACTGAACCATCAACGCACATCTAGACATTGGTAGTTACTACTGGCCATTAATTATGCATATCATTGTTATAATCCTAGTGATTCTCCATCCCCTGGCAAAAGAAAAAGTCACAGAACAGCCTAAATAGACTGTAAAATATTTCTCATCATTTTTGCTCAAAGATTTGCAAGACCATCATTTTTTTCTTGTTTTATCCGTAACAGGCATGACGCCATAATCAATCTACAAACATGAGCTACTAGATGCTGAGTCAAACAGAAAAATGTATCTTAAGATGCACATTTTAATATTCAAGTTTAGCTGTTCATACAAAACTTGGAAGTCATGCTTGGCCTCAGTATAATTTAATCCACATAAAACAAAATTTAGGTGAGAAAGATATGGGGTGAGAAGAAAATGAGGTGAGATTGCTTTGCAGAACTTACAACAGCATTCCGCCAACAGAGAGGTACACATGCCAAGAACCTTGGTCGGAAAGACTTGCTGCAATAGCCTGGAGACCCATTGCTGCTGCCTGAATCAGCACCAACTACAACTAAGAAATGCATATGAATTCACAATCCACAAAAGATTTAGAAACAAGGATTTCTACTTTACCATTCCCAGAAAACTTCCTACAAGAAGAAGCTTCCTTCCTAATATGTCCATCAAAAGCATGGCAACAACTGAGCCTGTTAGAAAAGAAGGATAAGCTACTTGCGAGTAGGACATGATAATTCCACTAATACTAAGTCTCATGCGTCTAACCTGATAAGTATGCAAATCCAACACATGTATTAGCAATATCTGATGGCACCCCTGCGCTTCTGAACACGGCAGAAGAGAAATAGAATACAGCATTTATTCCCGACAACTGTTGGAAAGCAAATAGCATTGTTCCAATAAAAACAACTGTAGCAGGAAAAGGGAATTGCAATGAACAAATAATTATATATATTTCAAAATAAACAAATGAGAATAGAACAACAAAGATTTAGCAAGGCTCGGCGCATGTAATGGATACCTCTGAAGTGTCGACCATAGAATAGCTCAGAATACTTTATGCTTTCTCCGTCATCCCCTCTCTCTGACCTTGATAATTCTGCCATTGCTAGTTTGACGTGAGGTCCTCCCAAGAGTCTTTCAAACTCAACTTCTGCTTCAGCAACTCTTCCACGCTGCAGTTGACCAACATCCATTCATAATTATATTCTCGTAAACAAATGTCATCTTACCAGTCTCATTGCATTTTTACACAACAGTGCAAGAGAATATTTAAAACAGAATTATTAAAATATCATGAAATGCCTTCTCATCTTCCGTTTTTGAAAGGGCACTGCTACAAGAGTGGTTTCTATCACTGTGATGGCCTTGGGATCCCTACTTTATGTAACCGTCCAAGTGATAACATAGTAGACACCAGACAAACACCTAGGTGATATACAAAGTGGTGAAACTAATATAATCCCTCTTCAAAGTGAATCCAATCTGTTGGACACAATCTTTGAAGTTGGAAAAAGCCTAAAAACATTTTTACATATGGATCAAGTAAATGAAAGCATAGAAACATTTAACAGACTAATACATTTGATCAACAATATAGAGGTATGAAAATAAGTTAAACTTAGGTTTTCTTCATCTAACAACATTCAGACCGAGTTTCAGTTCTCACTAAAATTTGTACAAGATAAAAAAAAGTTCAGCATTTCAAAATGCCACAAGTCTCATAAACCAAGCATAAAAAAAGGAAAATTTTGAACTGATGCATATACCTAATATGAACCCTAGAACTTAGTCTAAGCAAAAAATTGAATCAATAACACATGGACACAAATAATTGTACTTATCTAAAAAAAAAGCCAAAAATGACAACATGGGGCAAAAGGTTGTTGCTATATTGCCACTCCTCCCTCACTTGTGGAAAGATAAATTAAGCAGCTCGACCCTATGGATTTTTGCATGTAAATTGCAGCCTGCATGACTGTCGCCTTATCAATTTGAGGCTTGCTCATATGCTCGAACAACTGAACATCGATAATACCTTTCTAGGATGCGTTATACACTATATTATGTTTTCACAATGCACAACCACTTCCACTGCTAATTGTTTACATCCCGAAAGAAGTTCACATAAGAATATTAACAATTTTCAGAAGCAAACTTGAGAGAAATCTTAATGCCAAATATGCTTTGTTTCTTTTCTAACTTGATCAGAAAAATGTCAAACATAGATTGAGCAAAGGGCACAGTGGCTAACCAGCAGATAATTACTAGTTACGACTAAAGCCACGTCAACCTAAAAAAGGTCAGACAAAGAAACATTAGCAGACTTAACAAGCAAAAATTTTGAACTCTTAGGTCAACAACCAAGAAAATACATCCTTTTGAATCAAGCTAAAGCTGAAAATTTTATTTCCATCACAATAATATTATCAAGAAACTAAGAGAAGAAGTTATGAAATGTCAAATTCACTGGACCACATACTTCTAATAAAATGTAAAATGATTCACATCCTCAGGTATACTGAGTTCTTGAAACAATTACAGTCAAATGATTCATTGATCCCACTGTTGCAAAAAATTGAATAAGTATCTGTCTTTATGAACTACCATTCCAGAAACATTCTTATCTAGAGCATCAACCAAAACTCCCATGTTACTGATAAATTTGAAGAGTATGTTAAACAACCAATATTTTCTAAAGCATCCCCGACAAGGGAATAGATCCTTATAAAGATAAAAATAAAATAAAATATTATTTAAAAGGCCAAACTAATGCAGAGAGACACAGCGAACAGACATAAAAAAGATGACCTTATAGAGCCAATGAGGACTTTCAGCACAAAACTCCATACAGAGAGCAAGAAATGCAGCTGGAACAGTAGATACCCAAAAGCATACTCGCCACCTGCAACCATTCGAAGTTTATGTAATGGTTTGGAAAAGATTATCCAAGAACGTCCGAGTGGAAGTCACTGCACAATGTCTCAACGGACAAGTTACCATCCCACAATTTCCTTGACTGGAGCACCAATAAAGAGTGCCGCTATCAGCCCGAGGCATGTTGCAATCTGAATTAAACTACCATAAGTACCTCTCACTGAAGAAGGAGAAACCTGACCACATATGAAAGTTGGGACAACAGATAAAATCAGATCCAACAGTATGGTAAATGAGAATGTTAAATACTGAAATTATGGACACGGGTTATCTGAAAGAAAAAAAACATCTTGATACCTCCGTCACATAAAGGGATGCTACAGCTGGTCCCAGACCCATCCCTGTTCCAGCAAGAAATCTGCCAAGAAGCATACCAACCAGACTGGTCGTCGAAGCACTGCAGATGCATGTCAAGTGATACACTTAGACATCAGAAAAGTTGCAGTTTTGGCGACAACGAAGAGCAAGTAATGCTCCTTTTCCCCTCCAGAAAACAGAACATTGCTTCTGTTTTCTGTTGATAGCTCATTATCAGACTATATGCATAATTAACAATGCACCTTATTTTCTGTAGCAAAGATAAAAAGCGAACTTTGGAAAGTGCAATGGGAATAAATTGATACAAAAAATGATGACGAGAAATGCCTGCAAGATTCTCCAATCTCGATAAATTACCTCAATGAAGCCCCGATAATCATGGGCAAAGCGCTCAACTGGAAAGACCTGCGCCGCCCGATGCCGTCGGAGATCAACCCACTAAACAAACATCCAATAAGTGCGCCTCCCAAACACATGCTCACCACAAGTCCTGCACAAGAAATCGATGACCATCATCACCACCATATACTACCAAACAAATCATAATAACTCAAACACAAAACTGTGAATCCAATGCAGATCACCTTCCGCCAACGTGTTCCCGGTGAACCCGAGATCCAGCGAAATGCTCTCGAGCGGCTCATTCACAACCCTGCAACGAAAGATCGGCATACAAGGCACGACCTCAAACAAGAAGAAGGAAAAAGAAAACCACGATCCACAGCACTCACCCGAGATGGTATCCGAACAAGAAGGAGGATACGGTTGCGATACAAACGTGGGGTAAAGACGGTTTCCAGGACGGATTGCCAATGTTCTGATCCATCAGATTCAGCAATCGATCTAACAGCAGAACCACAATTTCAACGCATTAAAACAACGATTCATCGATCGAATCGCCCCCAAAAGAAGGAGATTATACCTGAGACATCGTCGGCGCGATCGGGATCGCCGACGAAATCCTTGGAGTTCATCCTCTTGTAGACGGATGAACTAAGGCCGGGCCGCATCTCGATCGGCGCAGAACCTCACTACTACTGGAGTTCCAATCAAACTCAAACTCCCACGAATCACAACTACTACTGACGACAGCTACTTCCGCGCTGTACCCGATTCAAGAACAAAGAGAGATTCGCAAAGAAGTAATATCTTCAACAGATTTCTAGGTTTGGAGAAACCTTAAAGCCAACATCTGGATCCGGAGAGACAGAGAGATGGGTGAAGCCTCCGCTGTCACCTTCCCTGCTAATGTGCGCTCGGTCTCCCTTCCCCCCGCGTCGCCGAACAAACCGGGAAAGGGAGCGCGGCCGGTGCTAACCTGACATATTTTGTGTCATCCGCGTAACGGAATCAATCGGTAATGTATCACTTCAAATCATAATGGGAAGTTCTTGATTTGTTGTGACACGATCTTTAAAGTATTGATTTACGGCACAGATTCGTCAGCAAGTCCCGTTGGTGTGATCTCAATCTCATGTGTTCGTTAAATATCACAACATAACGTGACCAACCGCGGACGTCATTGCGGTAACTTGATGCTTCCTCGTCCGCCACGTGTTGGTAAGGAAAAGTGGGATCTCGTGCGCGGGGAAGCAGTTGGTCGCGTAGTGCTGAGCGGTGGTAACGAACTCAAGCGAGTGATAAACTCACCCCATGTCCGTCGCTCGTGCACCGCCCTGATCTCTGCTGGCAACATGAGAGATAAGGAGTGCATCTGTACAAATTGGGGTGAATTCAAACGGACTACTAACATCGGTTGAGTAATTGGTTTCACGAGTAAAGGCGTCGCTTTGAGGTGACTCTTCGTATAAAATGCAAGCTTATAAGGCTTAGAAAAGCATAAATAATCTTTATGTGAAATGCTTTTATATATATATATATATATATATATATATATATATATATATATATATATATATATATATATGTATATGAATGTATGTATATATAAATGCTTCTTCAAATACTGAAACAGTTATACTGCCTAAGTTTCAAAAAGCATAAGTGATCTTTTATTTGAAATCTCTTGTTTATATATTTCATTTACTTCACCAACTTAAAAAAACAAAATGTATTCGAGACACACGACTCATATTAATTAAATAATAATCCCTAAGGTTGTAAAAGAGTAATATTACCATTCTACTCAGCTCCGTTCCCTTAACAACTTATGTGGAACGCAAAAAAAAAAAAAAGATTTTACTTATGTTATTTGTTAGAAATGAATAAATTATGCAGAAAATGGCTCAAGATTGTTGTAATCATAGTTCCAGAAATAAAGAGTAATGATTGTAATGCTAGGAAACATGGTTCGAGCAAAGCTTCTGAATCAAGGGGACAAGGTCTTTTTTATTGGATATGACCAAGCTTCTTTTGATGCATTAAACTTTGAACATGTCAAACACCATACATGATGTTTAATCATCCAGCCCATAATTCACCACTAATTTTTGGCCATTAAAAGATGTTTTTTTTTTTTTCTTCTAATCTACAGTACTCATAATTTGAGTGTTTCTTTGTGACAACAAGAAAAAGAGTAGTTCTTGTGACGAGTAGCTGAGCAAAATGAGAATTAATTGCCCTGCAAATTATCGTAAACTAATTTGGAGGATTTAAATTCAACTGTTATTAGTTCATATGTCGGTCGTCGATCCGAATCATGGAGATAAACCGACTTGGTCCATCTTCCAAATTTTATCATACTTGAAGAATTAACCTAGTAACACAATTTAGAGATTGTTTTTTTTATCAAAAATGAGTTCTTACATTAAAGAAGAGATCGAGTGTTGGTATTTTGATTTTTTTAATAGGTTGATTACCATATGTCAAATCATAATTAAATGGAGAATTTTGTTCATATTTAGTCATTTATAAAAAAAAAATTATTGTCTGTGAAGAGAAACTGATATGTATTATAGATGTGACAAATTTGGTGCACACAGAGAACGACAAGAATATTGTGGGTGAGTTTAACGATGAACACAGTTTTTCTGTATGGTTTTATGTGTGATTTAGGAAGCCAAAAATATTTTTTTCTATGAGAGAAAAGAACTGCTTCTCAACTAAATTTCAAGTGAAAACTGTCTTTATCGAATGAATTTAGTTCACACAGACAATTAGGATTTGTGCATGAGGAGGACGATCCCGAGTGGATGAGAGTGAGAATCACGGAGGAAGCCCCGTTAAGGAAGTCCTAATCCATTATTTATTTTACTTGCGTATAGATCTAAGAAAAAGAAGATTGAAAGATTGGAGAGGGAATAGGGAGTTCAGTAAATTAATTCGATAAGTGTCCAGTAGATTAATCACGTGAATAATGATATATGTTATAATAATAATTATTATTATTATTATGATTTTTTTATATTATATATATATATATATATATATATTATGATGCTCATAAATATATGTGAATCAGATCATCATGAAATCATGATAATGAGATTAATTCATTTTTAAACATAGACCATAAATAATCTCGGTCATAGATTAAGAGATATCGAGATAATTAGACATACTGATATATTGATATATTGTATACCTATCCATATAATAAAAGTGGTTGATCACATAACTGCTCATATGAGGACAATAGGGATATAATGTAGGTACTCATTGGAAAATGAGTTGATTGATTGATCCGCTCACAGAATTATGAATGGTTGATGATACCTTATTGTTAGATAATAATTTCATTATCCCGATGGTGTATCTGGTCATTAGACTTGAGACACCAGTAATGTCCTATATGAGTACTCCATTGTTTGATACCAAACTTATTGGCTTGGAAGTTTCAAATCTAGCACAATTGATTATCAAGAGTGACAGCCAATCTTACGAGGGCTATTTAGTATCGATAAAGGATCATCCACTTTCGATGTCATGAGAAGAATATTTTATGTGTTCTTACTCAGATAAATCTTTGGCTATAGTCATTCGGATTGAGAGAGAAAAAAATTCTTAGGAGAATCTGGTTAGAGCAAGACTCAAGTTAGAAATCATATTAGTTTAACAGCACCATGCCTGGTATATGGTCTTTGAGATATTATCTAGACAAGGGACTATAGATGTATAATAACTGAGAACAGACAAGTCTAATAGATTAGATTCTCCTATATTATCCAGGGATTGCGACATAGTGGTCTGGTACATCTACAGTCGATGAGTCAAATGAATTATCATGGAGATAATAATTAACTGAGTCATAAGGAGTTATAACAATTATGACTTTCAGCCAACTTAATATTGGGCCTAGAGGGTCACACATATATTGTAAGTATTGCAATGAGTAGAGGTTCAAATATAAGATATCCGTTGGAGCCCCTATCTTATTGGATATCTAATAAGTCCCTGAATTATTAGATCCTATGGATGAGATCCAATAAGAGTCAAATGAGAGATTATTGGGTAAAAATCCACTAGTCTAAGAGCTTGGATAATTGAATGAAGATCTAGTACTCAATATGACAAGATCCATTGGGATTAAGTTTATATGGGACTTTTATAAATTGGAGGGAACCAAAGGGCTATAAACTATGCATTTTTGGTTGCCACCTCCTATTCTTCTTTACCCTTCTCCTCTTTAGTCAGTAACCCCTATTTAGGGTGTGTAGAGATTTGAGCAACGATTCAAGAAGTATCTTTACAGTATCTGTCGTGTGGATCACTACTAGAGAAGAGGACAGTTGACATCCTTCATTCTCTCCTATAGATCTATAGGATTTTAGGGATATACGATCTCCTTAGGTAAAACACAATCTTCTTATATGCATAGTTTTTCGATTTTACGATTTTTGTACACTAATTTTTACACAATAATAAAACATTTTTATAGAAATTTAAGAATTTTCTTATTGTTTTTCCATTGCGTAAGTGATATCACCTGTAGATTTCCTTACATGACTCATCTTAAATACTTAATGAAATTACATAAGTTTGTTATATTTGCTTTGCTAGAGATACATCTTAGTATCGAGAGGAGTGCTCCTTCTGTAAAGAGATTTGGACGATGGTGGTCGAGTGAGTTTGTAGAGGTAGAGGGAAGATCAAGTGGAATCCTGGGTTGGGATGAGGAGCAATTGCAAATGAAAACGATTACTAACAATAATCAATTTATAAGCATGGTATTCGACTCCTCATGTCAGACTCCTTAGATCTTTAATATTGTTTATGCCAATATTTCATATTTGGTTTATAGAGATCTTGTGAACTTATTTATTGCCTGTGATTTTTCTAAAGTTCCTTAGATTGTTTACGGGCATATGAATATAATTTCTCACTCAAACGATAAGTTTGGAGGAAACCATTCACCCTCTCTCAATCTTATTGGCTTTAGGAATTTTATTTCCAATACTAATATGTTAGATATTAGTTTTCATGGTAACAAATATACTTGGTGTAATAATAGATTTTGCATATTTAGAATCTCTGGTATTGGTTTAATGTGTTTAAGCGTACTAAAATTATTCATATTAATCGAGTTGTTTTCGACCACTGTTCAATTTTGACTAAAGTTAGGACTTAAAAGAGTTTGAAGAGAAATAAAATAGAATTTTTAGGTTTGAAGGTGATTGACCAAAACCTTCGGCATCTTTTTTGGGACGCTTGAACTAATTTTCTTAAAGCTAGAGGTTCCTGTGAACAAACTTACAATAACCTCAATGCCATTAAGTTGTCTATTGAAAAGTAGAGAAAATATAAAAATAGCCTTGAGAATAGGCTTAGGGACACCTATAAACAAATTGACTTGCCTGAATCTAAGACCATTTGCACGGGCCTTTCTGAGGTGAGTGCAAAATTTTGATACGCCTTCGTAATAAGGCATTAGCTCTTAATCCCTAATTATATCATAAATGATGCTCCAAAGCCAAGATTCGATGGGTTAGAGAACATATCATAAAAATATAATTTTTTTTCACAAATGTATCAACTTTAGAAAAACCCATAACTCATCAATCATATCATTTAGGATAATTGCACCGAGGTGAAAAGTGGTTTGGAGATCATTTTGTTAGTTGGTACAAAAAATTATGAGGGTTGATAGGATTTTGGAGTAGTTGAGTTAGAGAGATTGTTCATCCCTTCCTCGAATTAGTAATGGGAGAATACTACTCAGTTTTTCTCTCGATGAAATTTATGAAGCTCTCAATCCAATGGGTTTATGAAAGAGTCTAGGCTTATACGGTTTCAATGTTGAATTTTGTTTTTAGAGTCTTTAGGAATTTTACTAAAGATAATATTCTTAAAGCTTTCAATAAGTTTCACATATCTCTCATTTAGTTGGGGCAAAATATTTTTGGTTTTTATCCCTAAGAAACCCAATAGCTCTAGGTGATTATTGCTCTATTACTTTTTGTAATATGATATATAAGCTTTTGGCTAAAGTAATTGCTAATAGGATTAGAGATCATCTCGAGGGACGAGTTGATCTCGAGGGAAGAATAATATGCATTTATCCCGAAACACAACATCCATAATATTATTCTTATTGCCATTGAGTTAACTTATACAATGATAAGATCTAAAGGCAAATACTCATTGATTCTCGTTAAACGAGATCTTAAAAAGGTGTATGAAATTTCTAGAAGCCAAATGAAATTTTTTTCTCTCTTGGTTAAGGACATCTTTATATTTTTCACATTTTATGTCATGTCTCATTGATGACAAGATCACATAGTGGTTCAACAATAATAGAGATATTAGTTATGTTAGGATCAAGAGCACTAAGATAGGGGGTGAATTAGTACAGCGGAAAACTTTCGACGATTAAAACTGTGTTCGTACGATAAGAGTGATTTCGGTAGAAAAACCGATTCGTAAATTACTTTAACTTGTGATCAAGCAAGATGTAGTTAAAGTAAATCTATAAGGGCAATTTGCAGTTATGATGGAAATTAGAACGTAAGCGCAAACTGAAATATGATATTCGTACGATAAAACTGATTTACGTCTAAACACCGATTCAAAAAATACTAAACTTTGAAACACGATCATAAATTCGCAAAAGGTAGTAAGCTATTGAGAAGGTTTGCAGTAAAGATAATATGCTCAAAGTAAATGCAAACCAGAGAGCACCGCGATTTTAGAGTGGTTTGGTCAATCTTGACGTACATCCACTTCTGGCTTCCTCCACCGATGAGGTCACCGACGTCCTCTAGAGGCCTTCCTTCAATAGGCAAAGGCCAACCACCTTTTTACAGTTTCACTCCTTTTGACGGGCTTAGGAGACAACCCTTACAGAATTTTCTCTCCTCTCTTGAAAGATCAGAACTTGAAAGAAAAAAGGGAGAAGAACTTTTAACTCATACAACACTTTTAAGCTCTAAAAATCCCAGAGTAAGATCAGGATTTCGATGGTTTTTGGTTACTCTATCATTGCTGAAAGGGTGGAGTATTTATAGGCCCCAACCCAGTTTGAATTCCGAGCTCAAAACTATCAATTCTCGGAATTCCGGGGTCTGGCGGTTGCACCGCCTAACTGTTGGGAAATCATGGGGCGACATCACATGCGCAGCGGAAGAACAAGAAAACAAAATCCCCGATTCCCAAAGAGATGTTCGTCGTCGTACGAAGATTGGTGCGCAAAATCCGTGAAACTTAAAACTGCGTATAAAGTAGGTTGTGTTACCTAGGGAGATCGTATATCTCTGTTTCCTTGCAGATCCTTAGGAGAGGGTGAAGGAGGTCAAGCGTTCCCCTCTCTAGCGGTGATCTACACAGTAGGGGTACGACTACGCTCCTCAAGACTCCAGGCCTGCTCTGAGGTGGAGAGGAAGAGGAGAATAGGAACGGTAAGCAAAGGCTCTAGCCTATGAGGCTCTGAATCCCTCATATTTATAGAGGTCCCCTATCAAACCCTAATGGGTCCTCCCCTAGTGGGTATTGGATCTGCATCCAATAAGACAAGGGCTCCGTCGGATATCTCATATCTGAACCTCTACTCATCGCAATGCCTACCATATGTGTGTGACCCTCGAGGCCCAATATCGAGCTGGCCGTGAGTCATACCTATCAGAACTCCTTCTAACTCAGTGAATTATTATCTCTGTAATAATTCACTTGACTCATCGACTACGGAAGTACTAGGCCACTACGCCGTAGTCCCCAGACGATACAAGGGAATCCAATCCATTTGACCTGTCTGTCCTCAGTTACCGTGTACCTATAATCCCTCATCCATCTAATATCCCAGATACCGTATATCGAGCATGGTGTTGTCAGACCCATACGGTTTCTACTCGAGTCTCGCTCTAATCGGATTCTCCCGGAGAACTCTTTCTCTCTCAACCCGAATGACCCTGGTCAGGGATTTGTCTGAGCAAGAACACATGGGATATTCCTCTCATGATGCCGAGAGTGGATGATCCTCTATCGACACTCAATAGCCCTCGTAAGGTCGATTACCACTCCCAATGACCAGCTGTACTAGATCTGGGACAGCCAAACCTATAAGTCTGGTATCAAAGAGTGGAGCACTCATACAGGGCATCCTTGGTGTCTCAAGTCTAAGGACCAGATGTACCACTAGGACTACGGAATCGCTATCTGACAATAAGGTATCATCAACCATCCAGCATTCCGTAAGCGGATCAATCAGTGAACTCATTCTCCAATGAGCACCTGTACTGTATCCCTAGTGTCCCTACACGAGCAGCTATGAGACCAGCTGCATCCATCATATGGACGGGTATACAGCACACCGGTCTGTCCGGTTATCACGATGTCCCTCTCGAGTAACCTATGACCGGGATTATTTAGGATATGTGTTTAAAGATGAATCGATCTCATTATCGTGATCTCATCACGATCCGATTCCCATTGCACAAATCCAAGGACATATATATATATATATATATATATATATATATATATATATATATATATATATATATATATATATATATATATATATATATATATATATATATATATATATGCATTTATGCAATAGTTATAAAGTGATATACGCTAAAATATAATAAGCAAAAAGATTCTGTATCAAGTCATACGTGTCATCACTCACGTGATTGGCTTGCTGGCCACCTATGACTAGCACTAACTAGCGCGGTTGCACCTCCTGCCAGAGCTTAGAGACCGAGCTCAGGCGGTTGCACCTCTGTCAGAGGCGGTTGCACCGCCCAACCAGAGCTCGGAGACTAAGCCCTGGGCGATGCCACCTCTAGCCAAGAAATCTGGGTCCGAATGGGCTGATCCATTCGGCCCAATTTGGGTCTGTCAAGGGCCCAATTGCCCCAAGATTAAGTTAATGGGATCATCTCTCATTTCTAACTTAATCATCGTGCTAACTACAAATTTCTTAAGACATTTACTACAGCTTGCTTCCGGCGAACTTCCGGCGAACATCCGACAAACCTCCGATGATGCTCCGACGGACTTCCGGCAAACTCCTGGACTTGCAACGATCCACTTGGCGAGTTCCAACAAGCTTCTTTTGGCAAGCTCCTGGACTTCTCGGATTGGTTCCCGCAGAACCTCCGACGACCGTCCGGACTTCCGTCGAGCTCTCGAACTCCCAATGTGATCATAGTCTTGACTCTGGCGCAACTCCTATTGCATGTCTTACTTTCATCGTAGTTAATCCTGCACACTTATCTCAACATATGGATTAGATAACAAATGACAATTGACGTTATCATCAAAATCCGAGATTCAACAAGATAAGGGGATCCTATAACACCTCGATTAATCCCACATTGGAAGTGGGCAAGACCAAAATTAGCTTATAAGGGTTTGATGAGTGTATTATTATAAATTTTAACTTAAGTATTTTAACCAGTGGAATAGGTCAAATAAAATTGATGGGCTAGTTAGATTATCAAGCTTGGATTGTGACATTTTGGCATGAAGTCTAGTAATTGGGTGGTGAGCTATCTTGATGGAATCAAATGAATAGTGGTTTGGTGGTGTTAGGCCCAGGAGGATTAAGATTGATTTATAAGGGTTTGATGAGTATATTATCTTAAAACTTTAGTTTAAACATTTTAACTAGCAGTTTCGGTCAAATGAAGTTGACATATTCACTCTCCCCTTATCTTTTCATTATTGTCCAATAAGTTCTTAACACGAGAGTTTCTCATGTAATGCATATATGGATAATGTCTTAGTTTCTTTTAGAGTGAATATCAAATCTTATAAGAACATCTTGGCTACTCTTAATTAATTTACATCACATTCTATTTCCTAATCATCGTGGGTCAAACATCAAATTAGTATGTACTCGAGAATTAAGGAGGGAAAGTAACCTGGTTATAAATGGATATCTTAATTAAGTTAAAAAATTTATTCTAATCAATTAGATTCTTTTATATATGATATAAAGTGAAACTAAACTTTTATATATGAACAAATAGTAGCAGGTTATAACACGCAGCGAAATTAAATGGAATCATAATCAAATATAATACTAAGATTTATATGAAAAACCCCTCCAATGTAAAGGATAAAAACCATAAGGCAAGATAATCTACTATAAAAATAATAAATATACATATCTCAATCTTTTACCCAAAATCCTAGCAACAAGAGAATAACTAAGATACAAGGATTACATTGCACAATATTCAAATTCTCCCTAAGTAATCACAACAAGAATTTATTATAGATCTGATCTTATTTCGTTGTCCTTATCTTCTTCCATTTCTTTCTCTTATTTTACTACCTTGTTCTTCTCCTTTCTGAATCAAGTTGCTGCAACAATTTTACTGTTGCAATTTTTCTACCTCTTTTTGCAATCGTCACATATCCCCCTAATATAATTTAGGATTAGATTAAGAAAGGAGGTGGGCTGTAGGCTGTACAAGCCTACTATGGGCTGAATTTAGTGGACTGTCAACCTAACATACCATGCATGCTTAATATAAATATTAGTGATAAGATAATCACTAAAGCAGAAAAAACTATCAGATTTCTTTTAGAAATATTCTACCTTATCGATTTGAATATGTTACCATTAAGATTATTAGACAGAGGTTTAGAAAACTTATTGAGAATGGGAAAAACACTAGCATTCGGATAGACTCTTACATTTCTAACATACCTCTTAATAGATGACCCATCTTTGTAAATGTGGATGATAGAATGAGGCTTAACTGGGTAGCTGATTTGATGATGGAAAATGAATGGAGGCTCCACCTCCTTGAAGCTGTGTTCCACCCTATCCTTAGGGATAAAGTCTTGAACATTCATATTCCATGTGATCCGGACAAGGACAGGTGGATATGGACTCACACATCCAATGGCCAAGCTTCATTTATTAGTGCGTATCGTTTTGTTAAAAAGGATAAGCACGAGGAGGGAACTTGGTCTGGAATCTATTACGGATTCATCAGCTTACTTTGCTAGATTTAGTAAGTTCATACGTTAAAAGTGCATATTTCTCGATCTGGAAGCTATTATGGAATCGTTTGCCAACATCGGCTTACTTTGCTAGATATAATAGATCCCAGGTTGATGTGTGTCCGGTATGCAAACTATTTGAAGACTCCTTGCATCACTTCCTCTTCAATTGTAGAGTGGTCGTGGATTGCTGAAAACTGGTGGAACAGAATCTCATCATAAAGTTTACATCATTCGACCTGTGGAACCAAGGTGCTTGGCCGGAGGAAGGAGAGCACCTCCCCAAGCAGGAGGCTTGGCAACTCTTAAAAGTCTCATAAGTGTCTCATAGGCCTATTTCATAGATCACTTGATCAGTCCTACTACTACCATACGGTACAGAGTACTGGCTTCATTATACAAAGGACTATTGCCAACGTAGGAAACCATTATGGAACCTGCACCGAGAGTGTTGGAAGGGGTGATGAAATCGTTTATACTCACTCCCATCTTCCTTCCTCTACAGGTTTTGGTTATTTATTAGGTGTGGCAAAAGAAGCCAAGCAAGCAGAGTGTAAAGTAAATTCTAGCAGCTCTACAAAGAGCAAAGTCCGAAGGATAGCAGCAGCTTCTCATGCAATCTAATGCGTTGGAGATTATCAACTATATCAAAGGGATCAATCACCCTCCTTGGCCACCGGAATCTCTAGTCAAGGACACTTTAAAGGTTGCAAATGATTTTTGGCATGTGAAGTTTTGTTGTATAAGGAGAAATATGAATATGGTAGTACATAATTTGACTTTAATTTTTTTTTTAACCCAAGAGGATTCTCTATCCTGAGGTTCAAAATTTTGTATTAATTTATGTTCAGACTTCTGTTTAGTCATTACTTACTAAGTTAATGGAGTAGTTTCCTTCAAAAAAAAAAATGATGGTAATTTTACTTCCTCCTGCATGTGGTTTTCCTGTGCAGCTGCTACAATCTTATGCATCAACTAATGAATATTAATATTAATTACCACCAACTATCACCAGGTTATGAAATCAAAATATAGTCCAGTTGCAACATCTCCCTTGAAAGGAATGAGCATTTGCAACCAACACCATGCTTGTCATCTTGCCAATAAGCTGCACTATGGCATCTCATTTTCACTACTTCCACTGGGAACTGTGCTGCCAATTTTACTTGGTGGCCAAACTTTTAACTAAACAAAACATAATGTCTACACAAACAGGCAGATAGATTGGTATTGCCAAAATAAAGTACAAGCAAATAAGGAAGGAATCTGTCAAAAGTGAAGCAAGCAGGGCATCTATCTACATTGTCCACCAGGTGAAGAAAGCTTTTTATCTTTGAGCTCTCTTGTACAAGTTCTGGACTTGAGAGACCACAACAAAAAAAGAATGCTTTCTAGTTTCTGTTGGATACCAGAGTAAATTTCAGTGTACTACAAAGATTTCTCTCAGAAAAAGCAGCATGAACTAATGAAATCCTTACAATTCTACTCATCTCATAAGATGATAACTCTTAAGAGCAAAATCTTCTTCTCTCATTGTACCATCTACTACTTCCATTTTCTACTCTTTCATCCTCAGTGATTGAACACTAACCTGCCTTGAGTTTGTGAAAAATGCAGTGATGGCTTAAAAAAATCCAATTGCAAAGTCTCCAACATAGCACATTCCAGTGGGATGGATTTGAATAAAGCCTAGAGTTTGCCATGACTTCCCTTTTTATAACTTTCAGACAATAGGAATCAGTGGAGACACAACAGAGCAGGTCAACGCTGGGTTGCATCACTGCCTTAGGCTTCACATGTGAAAGAATGAAGCAATATTTTATACGCTGCCATGTATGAGGACATCACCACCACAAACCTCCTTTTAGAAGTTCAAACTTTTAAACATAATAAATCCTTAGTTATTATTCATAGCTTGCTATAGTATATGTATATCATGCTTTGGTTCTAAAAATACTATTTATTTGATCCTTAGCATCCATCTTTTATTGTAGACATTCAAGACTTCAAATCTTGGCTGATATGTTTGCTACATGGCTATGTCTGAATCCAAGCAAATAGTGGAGGGCCTGCATCATGCACTTGGATCCCCCCCCTTGTGTGTCCTTAACTGGTTTGGATACACCCCTTGCCATGGAGGTGAGCTTTTGGAACCTACGGGCTATGAGGGATCTACCCCATCCCTATGGTCTTTATGGGAGTCAGATACAAAGTACCACATAAGCCAAATCAAATGAAGGAAAAGTTGTTGTCAACCTTCCTCTCTCCGTTCCTTTGCTACTGCATCTTCTACCTTCTGATGGTGTTGAACTTGCATGGGCTTCCATGTCCTCGACACCGCATTGTCTTCCAAGGGTTCGGACCATGGGAGTGGACGGAGGCAAACTGACAAGTGTGGTGGGAAATGAGCCCTCGAGGACAGGGGAAGTGACAAAGCTTAACCCCTCTTTTGTCCACACACTCTTCCCTCCATGCATCGATTTCAAAAACTTGGTAGGAAGAACACATGCCACCAATCCCCTCCTTCCTCCACAACCTCTAACTTGGAAAGCATACATTGTTGTGTTCTTGGGGTAGTGTAATCCCGAGAGGGAGTACAATGGTTGGGCTTAGGAATTTGGGTTAGTTACCAACTATTTTGTTTGTTCATGGCTTGTTAATGTTCAAACCACTGTTTGGGTCGGGGAAAGCTCTAAAAGTGGCAGTGTAGGTTCCTGGGAGTCAATAAAGTGGTCAATTCATTGTTGTACTTCCAATTATATGGATATCTATGCTGTAATAGTTTGCACCAATGGGTTTGTCCTTTTGTTTTCTGAACAACACCAAGTCTACTGTCGTGTAAGCATTATTGGATCTGAAACTTGCTTTGAAATTGGTTGATGATTATATCCACAAGATCATAGATGGTAATATGCTCATTTGTGGCAATCTATACAAGAATAGATGTTTGAAAATGATCATTCATATGTAAAGGAATATGCTGGTGTTATGTGTAGAGTTCAAATTGCTCCTTCTTGCAAGATCAGAACACTGCATTCCATTGCTTGCAGGGTGACAGAACCATCTGTGGAATAGACAATTAATGACAACGGCATGCCTAGGAAATCTAGCGCTGGTGAGCTTTGCTGTTCCTGGCTTTCTTTTAGGTATCAAAGACAGAGAAAGGATTGGGAGAATATAAATGAATGCATGACCTATCCAACTCGTAAATGCAATGAGCAGCAGCACCATTGTGGAGAAAGTGGAAGGTGGTTGGACATGGCTAAGCATGTCATTGACAAGTACCCTAATGGAGGAATGTAGTGCTGGTGTCAACAGCAAATTGGGAATCTGGGGTGCTTCCTCTGTCATGGTTGAAAAGGGAAGTAGTGAATACAGCTCAACACCAAATCCTTTGTTGTCCAGTAAACATGCAATCCTTCTGCTAACTATCACTCGACCATGCAATGAAGGAAGGAAGACGGCTGCTCTGTTGCTGTAAGCAGAGTGATGAAAGGAGGAGGGTACGTGTCTGCAGCTGAGAGAGTGCATGCACGAATCCAATCGGGTCGCCTCCGCATGACGTGAAGAACCTATCTGAGGCTCTCGGGCGAGACTCAGGTTCTGATTGACCAGGCGAAGAGAGGCCAATTTGAGACCCAAAGGTCAACGGCACGTAATTATTAGTCAATTATGTAAGATCTCCATATCTATCGTGGATTCCCCATCGCATCTAATCCACTGCATGAAACCTTATAAAGGCAGTAGGCCTCCTTCTCCCCTCTTTAATGCCATCTCCTTTCAATTTGAAGCGCTCGAGAGGAGGGGGAGAGCGCCATATGGAGAGCAGCAGAAGTGGCAAGCTGAAACAGCGACTCGCTCGCATGTTCCGGTCGCCCTCTCTCCTCCGTTCCCCTTGCAAGCCTTCCGCCTCCGCCGCGACCAACCTCAGCTCCGCCGCCTCGACTCGAGCCCTCTTCGACGATGCGGTCCATGAGCCGGTCTTCGTGCCTCGGCGTCGAGGCGGCAGCCTCGATGATCACCTCGGTCGGTCGTTCTCTTCCACTGTGCCAACGGTTGCAGTAGCTCGGCGGCGGTCGGTGGACTACAGTGGCTGCCGACCGACGTGTGCGGTCGAGTGTAGCCAGCCTGCTCCTTTGGTGGCGAAGAACGAGAAGTGGAGGGATTTGAAGGCGAGGAAGAAGGAGAGGAGAGTGAGGGAGACGGGTGGGTACTATGAGACCGGCGAGTGGGAGGGGAGGACGTGCCCTCCTGCATCCCCCTCTTCCCCCTCGAAGAGTTCTTACTACTACTATTGCTTCAATGGAGACGTGAAAGAAGAAAAGGAGGGGATCAAAAGGAAGAAGAAGAAGAAGAAAAAGAAGAAGAAGAAGAGGGTTCCGTCCAATAGCTACCGATTCAGCAGCTCTTCATCGATGGAAAGCGATGTTCAGGAGGATGGATTCTTCAGCAGTGAAGAAAGGGAAGGAAAAGAAGAGGAGACAGAGACGTTCTTCTCATCAAGGAGCTTCTCCTCCGACTCCTCCGAGTTCTACCAGAGGCCCACGTCCAAGGAGAAGAACAAGAACAAGAACAAGAGAAACCCTGAGCGTCCTCAGAGAAGACGAGCGAGGAAGTACGAGGCCTGGGGAGTGTGCAAGGGGTTTCAGCCCTTAGTCTCCATCACGAGGAGGGAGAAGAAAGGCTTCGCGGTAGTGAAGCGATCCAGCGATCCTTACAACGACTTCCGCAGCTCGATGCTGGAGATGATCACCGAGAGACAAATCTTCGGCGCCGAAGATTTGGAGTGCCTGCTTCAATCCTATCTGTCCTTGAACTCCCCCCACCTGCATCCACTAATCCTGCAGGCCTTCTCTGACATCTGGGTAGTGCTTTTCGGCCACTAATCAGCCATGGCTCGAGTTCATGAGTTAGTCTGTGATGTAATTTAAGCTCTACTTTTGTTTCTGCTTCAGTGTTGCAGACTTGGTAATACTGATCGTTTTCTTTGCTCTTAATGTTCTTCTACCAAGCTGGTAATGTTCATCTTTTACCTTTCTGACAGCCACAAAAGGAAGAATGGAAAATGGTAGGGATGCTGACAAGTACATGTACCCAATGCTTGTTCCGTTGAAATCTTTTCTGTAGGGTTTGTCTGCAGTCTAAAGCAAGCTAGATTCTGATTTCTCTCTGAGCCTCAGTGACAAGACAACCTATTTCCTCCTCCCCTAACATGCCTCATCTTCCCACAGTGCCTATAAACTGCACACCTAACACAGAACAACAGTAAGTCAATGTCTCCAGTCGAACAATCTTCACTGATGAAACAATATCCAAATGGTGTTTGACATGTGTCTGGTTGTCTGCCATGCTTTTTTACTTCATCATTTAGAAATCATGCTTATATATATATATATATATATATATATATATATATTGCTGGAAGAGTTTGTATTGTGGAAGCTGGAAACAGTGCACAAGTAGAACAGTCGATGAGACTCGAATTTGAATCAGTCCCAATCCGAAGAAGAGAAATCAAAACCCTAGCGGGATGAGGAATGTGCATGTAGAACAAAAGGACAGTAAGGACAAGTCTTTGTCCCTCTGAATACATTAAATTCCTTTTGGTCAAACTGGGAATAGCCAATCCAAATATTTTCATGGTGAGATGGGAAGATAAAAAGGCAGCCAAGAGAAAGCTGCAGTTCTCTTGTTCTGCTCACAGAATGGAACCAAATGGGTTAAAACGGTGGCTCGGCATCCCAAAGTTGTCAGCCATTCCTGCAAAGGAGAGGAACGTTTCACAGGATATGTAGACACATAAATGCAGCCATCAATGCTGTGGAGATACACAGGGGAATGAGAAGGGGGGCAAATGGAAACAGGGCAATTAATGACAGCAGCGGCAGCAGCAGCAGCTTTATGAGAGCCGTCCACAATTGGGGAGCCTAGAAGAAAGAGAATTCCTCTCTTGAATGCAGTGGGTGTGTCGTGCATCCACTGGGGATTTGGATTTTGGGTGGAGGAGGAGAGCAATACATCCCCATGTATCATTAACTCATTTCATTGGTTCTTGAGCTGCTTTAAACACTGTACCTCTCTTTCCCATGCTTCTCTCTCTTGTTCTTACAGTGCCATTATTTTTCTCAAGAAACACACATCATTCAATTATACAACCAAAATTTCTCATAGGGGTATCCCAATATTGACATATTTTACTTGGTTCTTTGTGAGTACGTTAGGACACTGTTCTAAATATTTACATAATTCTTCAACCATCTCTGCCGACGGTCGTCGTATCATATCATACCGACATTTCGATCCGGGTTCGATACAGTACAATACCGATGTATCGATCAATACATTAGGACATACCGAATGATGTACTGAATAATTATATATTTTTTTATACTGTAGTAGTATTATAGTATAATGCTGTAGCACTGCTACAGTCTATAGTAAAATACTGTATCACTATAGCGGTATCGAGCGGTCTACATACCGGTAACCTATCGGACTGGTACGTACCGCCCGGTACGGACGATACGCTTCGATATGACAAACCTTGATCTCTAGATATTTTTACAAGTAACATGTAGTGAATGTATGCTTAATTTACATTCTTGACGTCTCCTTTATTTTCACATAATTATATATACATAATATAATTAATTTTAATGATAATATATGATTTATTTATAAAATTTAAGACTTCAAAATCTCGTTCGATAAAGTTGAAAAATGTAGACTAAGCAGCTAATTTATATTTTATCACTTGATCTTTTATAGAAAAACCTTTTATATTAGAAGAAAAACCAACTTTGAAATTTTTTTTTCTTCTTCATAGGGTGACGACATATAATGAAAAGAAAAAGTCAGTTTGTGTCTTACACCATGAACGAATCATAAAAAAATATATATCTTACAAATTACTAATTTTATTTTACAATTTAAATATCTAACTTAAGGCTCGAAATCTTAAACTCTAATATCATAATTTGAAATTTACAAAGGTAATTTATGAATTTTATATTGTATATATGCGTAATAAGTCATCTGATGGTAATATACTGGACCCACTTATCAACCTCATTCAACATATTATGCATCTAAAATTTAAAACATTAATTCGATATTATACCGAACCACTTATCAAAGACATATTAGAAGCTATTAGCTAGGTAAAGTAAAAATACTTTGTCAAATCATCATAGAGTCAATGGGATCAAATCTCATCTTCACCACTTGTCATTTATAAAAAAAATTAATATTAGTATTAATATTAATATTATTTTTATTATTATCAAAATATGGAACACATGATGTGGAAGGTTTGGGGTTCTGCTGGCTTCACAAGGAACCCAAATAGAAAACATCCTCGATGTTGGACGTCTTGGGCCGGACCTAAGTTTTATTGCGAGGCCCAATGACACGCTTAGCAGTTTCAAGGACTGCAAAGCTGGCTCAGTCAAACCACATCGTCGGATCCCATTCGTAGAACCATATATTATTATTATTATTAATGTTTGGAAGAGTCTAATGTTTGTATTATTAATTATCAGTTTAATGGTTGCAATTCAATATATGGTTCGCTTTCAAACAATCATTCATAAGCTTTTGGTGTCGACTTTTACAATCATATCTTTTAGAAAACAATCATTTATTTAATCATTAATTATAACCATTTATTCAATAGGACTCATATATTTCAAAATAACGTTTTGAATTCTTTGGTGACTTAAGCAATGAGATCTTATGGGGTATACATCTAATATTTTTATCTTAATGATATTTTTGATTGACAAGCTTTCGTCTTTATAAAAATAATATTGGATCAAAATCTTGAATAAAAAAATAAATATGATTTCTTCAATTTTTTTTTACTTTTTTTTCCTTCTTGTATATGAAATATCTTTAAATTAATCAATTTTATTTAAATAAAAAGATGCTGCAATATTTAGTATATGATTTACTCCCAACTATATCCCAATGATACATAACTTTTTTGACTTCATATCACTTGATAACCATATATTGGCCATTAATCAACAACTGTGGATAAGACATCTAATGCTTGTGACCACAGCTCTCTGTGAACCGCTTGAGTTCGTTGACGAAGCTTTCTTGGTGCTCCTCCGTCACCACCTCTCCCCTAAACCGCAGCCCTTGCTCCGGCGAAGGCCGCTTCAGAAGGATGCCGCCGGCGAAGAAGAGATGGTCGTTGAGAGGAGCAACGCAGTGCGGCGTCCCCCACCCGTAGTCCACCTCGAAGAACCCCACCGATCGCCAGTCCGACAGATTCAGCACGTCGTAGCCGATGGGAACATTGTAGGGGTCTTCCTCGACGTTCCCCATCGCCCAGTCCGAGAATTTGGCCGCCAAACTTGCTTTGGCGTCCCTGATCAAGCTCACGATCTCGGTGAGGAGCGCGTGCTTGATCTTATCGCTACTCGATGTCACATTCAAACAGTAGACGCAGTTGCCGTAGTAGCCTCGCTGTGGCGGCAGCAGCTGGCGCAGGAGCGGACGAACGTTTGCGGAAAAGACGAGGTGGACGTCGGCGTGGCGATGCAGATTGATCGCTCGGGTCCGGCACTGCCACAGAACCGCGGCGACCGCTTCGAAGGTCGTGCACCTGTAAGCCGTCTCTCTCATGAACGCCTCTTTGATGTTGTTGATGGTGAGCTGCGGGAAGTCGAACAGGGACGGCACGCAGTCGAACGTGATCGTGGGAGGTTGCCGCGGGATCCTCGGTGGAGCGGGGATGGCGTCTCTGAACCAGATCGGCTCCACGGTGGGGCGAGAAAGCCCGCCGGCGATCTCTCCCACTGCCTTCAGGAACTGGCCCGCGCCGACGCCGTCGAACACCATGTGGCTGAACTTGACTCCCACTGCAAATCCACCGCAGTCGAACTGCGTTACCTGCGCTCTCACAAACCACAAGCCAAATAAATCTTTTATTTATTTATTTTATTTTATTTTATTTTTATTTGTATTTATTTATTATTATTAAGATAAAATGGTGATTGTATGGATGCGTACATCGGATTTCAAGATAGTTAACATCCGATTACATTTTTAATCCTTAAGTGGGTCTGATACATTACTATTAGGATAATATTTTAGATGTGAATTTAAGTGGGTCTGACAATATTTCTACTATAGTATTATTTTAAGTAAAAGTAATTATCAAATGAGATTCTTTATGGAATCCATAAACCTAATGGTTAAATCATAGACCATATATAATATGTATGTAACATCCTTAGCAATATAAATATATTTTTATTTCTCTATCAAAATTTTTAGCTTACCAACAACATGAATATTTTTTCTTTTGATAATATAAACTGATTTTTTTGAATAATAATTAATGTTCATCACAGACCTGCATCATCAATATCATCTCCTCCGGGTTGATGCAGGGTGGAGGACTTGGAAGCAGCTCCTCTTTAGGGATCAAGAGAGGGAACTCGAGGTTCTTGAGATCAATGAGACTGCAGTGAGCCATCGCCTCCACGAACCACACGCCGTCGCCGGTGCAGGCGACCTCGAGCTCTCCTTCGCCCGACGTCACCAGCCGGCCTGCGATGGGGTAGTAAGGCACCAGAGCCCGGGACAAGGCTCCTCTGATGAGGCGTGCAGCCTCCACGCCATGGCCGTACGCCGACATCATCTCCAGGGAAAACCGCAACCCCAGTGCGTGATCCACGGAAGAGAGGGTGAGAGTGGCGGAGGGGGTGTGCTCGCAGGGGGCGACGAGTCCCGCGGCTAACATGGTGACGGCGAATCCCATGGTGGCGAGAGTAGTCTCTTGATGCTGATGCTAATACTGCTCTTTGCCTGTGGCCTCGTCCTCCATATATAATGGCGTTGGGAGATCCATGCATGGCATTGGTTCTCGTCGTTTAGCTCACACGTTAAATCCAACGACGATTGTTTTCGCTTGTTTGCTTTCTAACGGGAAACGTGTCGCAAACTTTTCGGTAGTATTTGGTGGTTTCCAGTTACTGGGTAAACCCTTAACATTTTTCTAGAAAACAATGAAGTCAAAGTACGTGGGTGGGTGGTGGTCTAAATCTGCTTGCCACCAGCCGCAGATTTCCAGTTACGGGGTTCTCTCTCTCTCTCTCTCTCTCTCTCTCTCCGTACGGTGGTTGCATAATCTAAGTTTTCGGATTCATGACAACCCCATCGAAATAGTTATAATAATACATAAATTTGACATTCTCTATTTTAGCTAGTGCTTAATAAATATCTTTATCATATTCTTCTTTTTCTTTTTTTAATTGGATAGTATCATATGCTTAGTTTCAGTCTTAAATGTTAAGAATAATTTGAGTTGTAGGTTAGAATATGTGAAATATATATTGGATTCTCTCAGAGCAGCATCTAAGGTCTTCATCTATTGATAATAGGGTTTTCGTTTTTCTTAAAGCAAAGGGTATTAGAAGATTATACTTTTGAGAGATGAAGATTGATGGAGGATTAAAAATGATGTAATATTTTTAAGAATGGAAAGAATAAAGTCAGAACTTAATGGCTTAAGTTTGTAGGCTGCGTTAACTTGGTTACATTAATAGCTCGATGACTTATGGGATGAAATAGGAAGCCGGTGGATGGAACGCGTAATGCCTTGACATTAGGTTACTTTAATAGCTTGATAACGTAACGCCTTGACATTTGAAACGATGCCTTGGGGGGTAATCTGGTTTTTGATGCGTTCTTCTTTGTGCATACACAGAATGGCGAATGCATGTTGCATAAACGGGATGAACAAATTGCTCGGACTGCCACCTTTACGTGCAAGAAAGGATTGTGTGTGTGTGTGTGAGAGAGAGAGAGAGAGAGAGAGAGAGAGAGACGAAAGACTTGAAAGAATCACAAAAGATGACTCCAGTTGTAGAATGATGAGAGCAAGTGGGAAGGCCATGGCCATGGAAGATTGCTTGGAAGTAGAATAGTTGCAATAGTCAATATAGCAGAAAGAAGACTTAAGCTCTCTCATTAATCCTCGATCTAACCATATAGATCATGTATATTACATCCAACTTTTATAAAACTCCAATTCTATTATCTAAATTTAGATTTTAATTTGATATTTCCAATAAGAAAGTGATCCTGAAAAGAAAAAAAAAAAGAGAGGCACCAGAAGCCAAACAATCTGAATAGAGTGGACTATCAAGTCAAACTAATTATGATTAGAATGAGATGGATCAAATCCAGTATATATTATCCAACTCTTTTAACTCAAGGATAATTGTTATTGGATACAATCTCATTAATAAAACACAAATGTAGTGAAGTGTCCCAAACTACAGAATACTCTTTCTTCTTTTTACTTTAGACGATTAAGCAACAGAGTAGTTTAACATTGCGTCTCCCCGAGTAGTATCCAATCGATATAACTTCTTGCTCCCTTGGATATATATATATATATCTCATAACAATAGCCATTGGGAGAAGAAAAACAAAGGAAAAAATAGCAAACAAACCGAAATCCTTTCAAAAGAGCTGACACCAACAACATTAACTAGCCAAAGATACTGATTTGCCCAAAATGCACTGAGGGGTAAAGATCCTTCAGTAATCATACCCGCGGTAGGATATTATTGGCTTCTGCTCTTTAATTCAGAAGCCAGCAGCAACGAAATCTTGCATCAGTCTCAGACCAGCCACTGTTTCAATGATGAAGCTAGTAGCAGCTTCAATTTATGGTCTCTCAAATCAAGGGCGGAGGGAAGAAACAAGAACGTGCTTCTCGGTCAAATGTTGCTGGAAATGAGCCAATCGAGTCTGCAAATTTACGATTCCTGCAGCCTTCTGGGAGAGTACGGCATTCAATCTAGATACGTATTCATCTAGCTGATTACCAGGTTGGTCTGCTTCATCCAAAAGTCTCATTTCCTGATTTAGAAGAATATTAGTTTCGTACATTTCAAGTTTGACTAGTAAGTCCTACTCAATGGAACATTACCTCTCTAACAATGTTTAATGTCTCCTCCACTTGTCTCCGATGGGCCATCACCAAATCCTCCTCTTCCTGTAATTGTGTTATTTAGTATTTAGTAAGGTGGCAAGAACAGAGGTTTGTTCATAATGATAAAAATGGTCTCTCACCTTCAAAAGCTCATTTAGGTCATCATCGGAATCGAAACAATTGGCATCTTCATTATGACTTTCTCTTCGTTTTGCAAGAGAGTCAACTCTCCTTGTCTTCCCGTCCGCAGCTACAGCTGAATATGCCTCTGCCTTTCCTTTTCTCCAAGATGATTTGTCTGGCTCGTATACCTCCTCGAAGTAATCAAACACCTCTGCAGTCGAGGAACTTCTACTATTTGCCCGAAAATGCTTAGCATGTGAAGATATTACTTGGTCCTCTTCTCTCCCGCTGGAAACACTGTTGTAAGACAAAAAGGCTTCCTTTTCAACTTGTTTGGACCATCCAGGTTTTTGGTCCTCACCGGTATCACCACTGTTAACCTCAAATCTGGAGAAAGATATGGGAGCAGAAACTGATTCTTTTACATTTAGTGTTGCAGATGAGAGGTCCTTCTTGCTGTTCCCTTTAGAAAGACTCTTCACCCTTCACATAAGATTAGACCAGTTAGCCATAGATAGAAGCAAAAGAAAGGACCGTAACATAGAAAACATAATACTAATCCATCACCTGTCGGCATATCTGAGAGTGTTCAAAGTGTGTTCACATGAGCCAGAATTTGGAGAAACGCATGAGATCATTACAGTGCGTGAATCACCAACAAATGAATCCCTTAGAACTTCAGTCAATTTACTCCCTCTGAAAGGAATATGAACCTGGTCATTGTCAAGGGCCCGAATGCACTCTTTCAAGGCAAGCAAACTTTTGTTGATCTCAGCACCTTCTATTCTGCGACCAAACATACACTTGAATTTACTAAGCTGCTAAAAAATGATTGCATGCAATATACATCTATCTTCTGTCATTATAGGCAAAAAATGATCACCTTGTTTGCTTGTCATTATCTGTAGTATCTGCACCACGCTCACTTCCGGCAAGGTCTATGAATGAGAGCTTGCCAACTATTCGAGCAGGCTTAGATTCACTGCCATCTACTGTCTTTTTGATAGCAAGTTGGAGTATCGCATGAGAACGTGATGATTCCTCATTTGCGCCAGTTGTGCCAGTACTCCTTGTTGCATTTCCTTTTTCAATGAGATCCTTTATGGTGTCAAGACTTGACACTCTATATTCTTGCAGACCAACAATGCAAACTTTCTGCTTTCCATCCTCTCTCATACAAAGCTTCCTACAAGAAAATTGATAGTCTGAATAACGAAAAACAGATTATACATGCTGAGGTAAAAAAATGAGATCAGACCTCCGATCATTTAGCAAATCAAAAAGCTTTCCTCCATATATCTCAAAGAAGCTGACATACAAATGAAACCCTTGATTTCTATATGTATGATGCATATGCCTCAGAATGTCTTGTGATGCTTTAAGTGGTAGCGGTTGCATGGTGTATGTCTTTCCACTACCTGAAAAGATTATAGAAGATAACCACTCGCAGGATGCAGTATAGAATCCAACACAAATTTATAAGCACAATGAAGTACAGAATCCCATACAAATCTAGAAGCATAGGTTTGACCATTAAAGTATGAAAGTGCTGGGTCACAAAAACAGCAGGCCAGAACACAAATAAAAGTGGACCAGAAGCACAACTTACAAATTTTCAAGCATATTTTAGATTTCCAGACAAGAGAAATAAAATATATTGAAGGATTTAGTCTGCGAGAATCTAGAGATTCCTGACCACACTAAAATTTTCAAACATGCACAACTTGCTTGAATATACGAACAACTACTTTTTACCAAAAACAATTATGTAAAACACTAACCCATCATGTGTTAAGAAAATAATTTGAAGAAGGTACCATCTCTTTAATGATTATCTTTGTCTTTGTTCCTTTTTAGTTGTACTTTAAAAAGGGAGACTTTCTAAATCAGGGTCATTTCGTTTTTAATTAAGCTAGAGTTGCTAACACTTCTGCAGAGTATTTGTAAACACTACTGGTTGACAAGCACAGAAATTATGTACCTTTCAAGGGAATAGTCTGTCAAGACTCTAACTAATATAAGATATAGGATTGATAGAAAACAGCAACTTCCTATTTCCCCGTGAAGAGAGCTTTGAACAATGTTGATTATAAAAAAAAAAAAAGTGTGTATGAATATTTAATAGTAGACAATTTAAAGCATAAAATTCTGTTTACACTCTCAATAGAGTAGCAATGACAAAAAGGTTAAAAGAATATCATTTCAACTGCCGCTGCATGAACATGCTACATATCAAGTTTTCCCTAACACTGGTACCCTAGATGAAATTTGAATACAAGAAATTTTAATGGCTATTTTGCATCATATTTTTAACGACTTAAACACAAAACAAAATACAGTGATTTTAGAACCATATAGTGTCACTGATGTTCTTACAGTAAAACCATCATAAATCTCCAAGCTATTTATTATCACTAAGAGAATATATTAAACGTATCGTTATAAAAATCCCGACCAAAAAGTTTACTTGCCTGTTTGTCCATAAGCAAAACAAGTTGCCTTTGTACGTTGAAAGATGGCAGGGATAACGGGTTCAACAGTTTCATGATATACCTGGAAAACAAATAGACGGACAGTTTGGTAAAGAGAACTTAAGATTGCAGATGTGTCTATCTTCTATTTTCATCTGGTACTCACTTCTTCATTTGAGACATTTTCATCCAAAACAGCATCAAACACAAATTCATGCTTCTCAAGATACTCAGTGAGGTCAACCTACATGTCCAAGAATAAATTAGAAGCAGGAAAGCATAGTTTGTAAACAGATCAGATAATTTCAATGATTGTTCAAGAGTATTAACAAAAAATAAATGTATATTCGACCACAAAAGATGTGGAAGATAAGACATTTATCGATAAGTGCTTGTCTTGACGATTACTGCTTAAGAATAGTGTTGGATTATGGAACAAAACAGGATGTTTTCTGCCATATGCTTATAAATATAACTGCCACCTGTTGTTTAGTGAGACAATATTTTCTAGAAGTATCATACATTTCAGTGAAAGGAGATGAAAATGAAGTTATGCTTTAGTTTTTTAGTGAGACAATATATTCTAGGCATCATAGCAACAAACCCTTTATGGTCCCAATGTTATGCTTCACGACTTAGGAGTCTCAAATTCAAAACTGAAGTAATGGCTAAAAGGTCTTGATTTGAGCTATCCTTATAGGGCCAAGTTGTAATGTAAACTCATTACAAAAATACGAAATCATGTTGCAAATTAATGTGTTATAATATCTGGAAAGAAATTTAAGTAATCCATGTCCGAGATGATTTCAAGTTACTCTAGAGTGAGTGTCACCTCGGTCCACAGAAATTGGGTTCCCTAGAGGAGCTGAATTGGTGACCAACTTTGGCTAAATCTTGTCAAAAATTTCCCTCAGATTCCACTTGAGATATAATAGTTAATTACAAGTGAAACAAATTATAAAACAATTTTGTTATGCAATGGAATCAAATAGAACAATTTTCTATCAGAAACAAAAAAAAAATTTGCATAGCTTGGTATAGGGGTAAAGCAGTAAAGTGAGGTGCTGAGGTTGAATAAGAAAGTAACATGAATGAGAAGAATATTACCTTGAGTTTTGTCTCATGAACAGTTAGAGAGTTGGTACTTGGTACTATTGTGATGATATCATCCTCCTTCTTTGCTATTTCCTTTTTGTTAAGAGGTCTCTTTCTGACCTACATTGAGGTCATAATTCACACTACTTAAAGCAGTTAAATAAATGCCACAATATTTCACACATAAGCAATGGTAAACAGAGAATGAACATTGCAGAATTCAGTTATGAGTTCAAATTATGGAAAGGTTTCACAAATGACTACCATAAGCAATATAAATGTTAAGAAAGTTAGTTGTATAGTAGAATAACATACCACTACTTTGATCTTGGCAACAGCACTCGTTTTTTCTTTATCAACCGAGAAACTTTTCAAGAGAGTGTTTTCAGATGGCCCTAAATTCCGACTCATAGGCTTGTTACTGGAAAAGTTCGTCTCTAATTCATCCATGTTTCTACCATAACCAAGTGGGCCTGCACCGAATCCAGCGCCTGTCACCTGCTGACAGCATCAACGAACCAAACCATGTCATTGAATAGGAAAAGGAAAAAGATCCGCAGGGTCCCAAATGGATTGGTTCATTCGACAAAAGCCTTGTTATTTGGAGGATCTGATGGATTACCTACTCAGAACTATCATGCAATACAAAGGTCAATAATATTTTAACCGAAAAAGGAAATAGATGCTTCATTTCGAAGAAAATGACATGACCCCAAAGAAAAGAACCAAACATCCCCCGATCAAGAATAGTGTAACGAAAGCATCATTGAGATCTTTCGCTGCTAAAGCAAAAGTGCCTCCGAAGAAAAGAAAAGAAAAGAGGGATTACTTCAGGGAGAAGCTCAGTGTCAAAGGAGTGGAGATCCAAGATCCCCGGGCTGAGCTCACTCGGCGACACTTGCTCCCCATTCTTCCTCTGGCTGGAGGACCGTGAAGTCAAAGGCGGCGTTAGCGGCTCCCCCGACATCGAGAATTCCCCGCTCATTCCCTTGTGCATGCTCCTCAGCATCCTCGAGTAGTCCACCTACACCACCAAGAAAATATTCGGTCTCCAGAAACAGGATCCCATCCCATCTCCTCCAGATCGCGGTAGGCCGGTGAGGATCCGATTACCTGCTGAGAATACGCTACTCCGCCCGGCTGGAGCCACTTGCTGCCACCACCGCCGTTTCCGGCGTCGGGGAAGAAGTGGTCGGACGAGTACTGCCGCTGGTGGAGCTGGTTCCCGGCCCGCTGCTGCATCTGCCTCCCCCCGACGGCGGCGCCATTCATCCTGCTTCGACTTGAGATCAGATCCACTCGTCGGTGGATCGCGACGAGATGAGCGGCGTGAGGAGAGGAGAGGAGAGGAGAGGAGAGGAGAGGAGCGAGCGAGCAAGAGAAGGGAGAAGGGGGTGTCTCAATGACCACAACAAGAGCAGCAACAACAAGAAACCATACCCAAGCAAAGACCGATTATAAAAACAGATGTGGGGACTGGTCAGAAACATCCTTCTCCACTGACACGTATACGCTATTCGTACCCGCTATATTACTGGGTAAAATCTTCCGTTCCCCATCTGTCAACCCTATGACAAGGCAGGTAGATCAAGGAGTACAGCGCGGGTTGTTGATGTTTGTGCGTCAATTAAGTATTGGTGGTTAGGTGTTGGGATGCGATCGATTTCAAAAACTTTTGAAATGGGCAGGCCGGTTGAGGTGGTGGGCCCGATCCACATGAGAGAGGCTCTCGGGGTGTCGGGAGACAGGGCTCCGTGTAATCGGGGGAATGGCACGGTGACACGTTCGAGTACGGGCCGTCGGGTGCAGCCCGGTGTATTTGGGAACCGAGTATTAAGAAGCGCGGCATGCTTCTTCCTCTACGGACAGCGCGCTGTCTTTTGAAGTCATTAGCGAAGGTAATAATGTGTATGACCAAAGAGAGAAGATTGGGGTGTTGGAGTAGCAAATGGTTAATCATTTGTTTGTAACAGCTGCTAATTAACAGGAAACTAATCATTTTGGGTCAATTACACTTTTAACTATTGAGTTCGAGTCCATTTTTAATTCTAAATCAATCTTGGTTTTGATTAGCTTTATGAACTTCAATTAATTTTTTGGTTTTTGGTCTCATATGTGTATGATAAGGAGAAAAGTTGCTTACAAGTAAGGTGGCATGGACGAGAACAAAATATAACTTTGTTACTCACATGGTACTTACTATCGCGAAAGATGATTAGGCTGATGAGGATTTATCTTATAGCCATGAAAGTCTAATACTTAATTATTTGTAGTAAAATAAATTTTGTAATCTTAAACTTATATCTAGATTGTTGGATTGTTCTTTGTGAGAGTGAATCTTAAACTTAAATTAGTGTTCTTATAAAATGAAAAAAAACCTAACTATGGCACAAAAATGCATACTCTTGAAATTTATTATTTCGGCAATCATCTCTAGTTTACCTAATTCAAGAACTTAGTTGATAATATTCTTTGTACAACTTAAAAGTTCATTTCATTAACTTAACCTTATCGAGGAATAAAATAATGTAATTAGCGATCGAGTATCTGAATGTAATTTGAATCAACATATATGATTATCACGATTGTAGACAAGTACTACATAGTTAGATATATTTACAAAAATTAAATTTCTTTTTTGTGTTAAAATTTTGAATATAAAGATGAATTTTAAGAATAAATTATATAAAAGAGTAAACTAATAAGTCAAACATATTCAAAATACATAATTCACATTATATTGAAACACCTTAAAATTTTACATGTCTTTAATAGGTATCATATTGTCACTATACTATAGGTCTAAACTATAGCAAGTTAACCCATGTATTACTAAGTACATTTTAATAATTTTTTAGTAAATTATTTTTTATATTTTAGTATTTTATTATTTGATTTTCTCATCAAAATTTTCAAGCATCTCTTTGTTGTTTATTATTCAATGCTCAAGTACACCAAAATTTTTAAATTGAAAATTAGTAAAAATCATTCCTAAAGGTTAATCTGATAGGAGCATACTTTGATAAGCACCTGTATATTAAAATATTTCATATTTATACTATATTATGTAAAAATATATATTTATCATACCATAGGAATAATTACTAAGAATAGAATAGGTATTTATTTTGGGGAATAATAAGTGCAAATAAAAATATCCTAGATGTGGATAGCTTTCATTGATTAAGATGTAGGGTAGCTACACTAGGTTAATTTGATTTTAACATAGCATTCTAAAACTCTAAATAGTTGACTGAGTGTGTTATGTTTAATTTTCTAGATTACAAGATGCCTTTATATTTAGTTGTAGAAATTTTATTCCTTTTACCAATGAAAGAAAGTTAGTGCACAAGGATTGTTTCACTTTAGAAAACCAAGATATAAAATTAGCTAAAATATTAATCTTAAAGTGGATAAGGAACGCAAATATTAGAATCTTCATATTCAAATTAAAATTTTAGTTTACATTTTCTTGAAGCAAATTTATAGTTTTATAAAATTTTAAATTATTTGTCTTTCCATTTGTGTGAATATCCAAAATATTTTTTATTTTTCATAATAGATTCCTTGTCTTTCTTGATGTCACCTTAAATTCATCTCTTTTTTAATTAGTTAATTATTTCAGCCATAAGATCAAACACAATGGCATATCTTCAAAGATGTTTGATAAGATTCATGTATCGCAATAGATAAGATATCTCATGAGATGATAGAATTAATATAGTTAAAGGGATCTCTGTGATTTGTTTAGTTGGGTTTGCCACCATTCAATTGAATGCTTCCGAGGTGTAATCAAAAGCCAGTAAGAATAGGCTCCTACTGAATCTTTTAGATGAACAAGGATTGACACTGACGTAGTCTCCTATGCTAAACTCATAAAAATATGTTTCATCACAAAAATAATCAATATCAATAGTATATACATTATTATGTTTTAAAGTAATCATATGTCTAGTATTTCTATATTGTAAGTATTAGATTCAAATTTGATGATATATCATTTGTCACATAATTGATTAATACTTAGTAGATTATATTTTAAATCATATACTAATAACACATCTTCAATAAAAAAGTTTGACTTATTATCTATGGTTCCTTTGCTAATAATTTTTCCCTTGTTGTTATCTCCAAGGTGACATATCCTTTGTCTTGGCTAGTAAGCTTAGAGAAGTATACGAGATCTTCGGTCATGTGCCTTAGCATCAACTACCAAGGTATAATATCTTAATCTTAGCTTTTGATTATAAACATATCTACATAAAAAGGAGGTTTTCTTTTAAGTACTAATTTATCTTTGGATTTCTCGTGAATAGATTTACGTATCTTGACTATTGGCATTGGATTATTTATGGTTCCTTTATGAACCGAAACTAATTTGTATGAACTATATTTTTTAATGAATATTTATAAGAAAAATATTCACATCTACCATAAAAAATTATATTTATTTTTATGAGAAATATGTAATGTGAGTCCTTTAACAAATAAAGTCAGTTTTTGTTAAGTGTTGCTACTTACAAAACCGATTCCTGCTTTTGTATGTACATAACCTTTGTTAGCAAGAATCATATTTAAAAATTTATTTCTAATTTTAAAATTTTCTAAAGTTTATTACAATACTGTATTTTCTTTCTTAAGTTAACCTAACTCTTTACACTTAAAAGGCAAAGAGTTAACATGTTATTATCATGCTCATTTTTCAATTTTTCAAATTGACTAGAAAGAGAAGCATGATTATTTATTAATAACTTATATTTTTTTATCAAATAGCTTATATTCATCATATAAGTCATTAAAAGTATTAAGTAAATTATCATAAGATAAATAAGATTCGATTGAGTTATTTACCTCATCATTGAGTGTCATTAGAGCATAGTTTACCACCTCACTATCATTGGTTTGCTCTTTGTCTTCGAATGCACTCGATTCGTCCCAAGTCACCTTAGTGCTTTCTTCTTCTTTGGTAACTTCTTCTTCTTTAGTTGATGTCATTCACTTTTGAAGTGCCTCAACTTCTTGTATTCGTAGCAAATAATTATGTTATTTTTTAGTTTGTTTTTATTCTTGGTATCTTGTTTTACAAGATTTGTATTGTTTCTTCTTATGAATTTTTAAAATTTTCTTGTTAGGAATGCCAATTCCTCGTTATCACTTAGAGCTTTTGCTCGAGTAGTCTTCTTTAGTTCTAAGTGTCATATCCTTCCTGTTCTTTGGAAGGTTTTTCTTATATTCATCATATGTCTTGCACGTCATTTCAAAGGTCATTAATGACCCTATGAGTTCCTCAATTCGAAAATAATTCAAGTCTCTTGTCTCTTGTATTATAATTACTTTCAATCCTGTGATTTTTTTAAAGAGATCTTAGAATTTTATAAACAAGTTCAATATTAGAAAAACCTTTATCAAGAGCTTTCAAACCATTGACGACATCCATAAAACGAGTGTATATGTCTTTAATGATTTCGCTTGATTTCATTTGAAATAATTCAAAACTATGTAATAAAATATTGATTTTAGATTCTTTAACTTTACATGTGCCTTCGTGTGTGACTTCGAGTGTATGCCAAATATTATATATAATTTCGCATATAAAAATATGATTAAATTTATTTTTATCTAAAGCGCAACATAAAGCATTCATAGTTTTCGCATTTAAGTAAAATGATTTTTTTTCTCTAAATACACTTACTCATTGGTCTAGAGGATTTTTGAAAACCACATTCGACAATATTCCCTAAATCAAAATCCATATAAAAAAAATTCATACAAGTTTTTTAATATATGCAGTCTATCTCATTAAACATACGAGGACGAATGATAGAATGACCCTCTAAATTACTGACAAAAGCTGTCTCTCTTAGGTATTAAACCAAACGGAGAGAAACATGGCTATAATACCAATTGTTAAGACCATTTCGACATGAGTGGGTGGGTGGGGGAGGGGGCGGGGGGGGGGGGGGGGGTTGAGTTAGTGTTTTTGATAAAATCGTCATTTTAAAAAAACTTTCGTTTGATGAAAAAATTATATAAAAAATATGCTTGACTTGTAATAAGTAAACTAAGCAATTAACTTAGAAAGTAATAATAATGAAAAGCAGAATGTAAATATAAACCGAGTTTATAGTAGTTCGGTTGTCGTTGTCGTGAACTACGTCTACTCCTGTTTCCTATTTCGTTGAGGCCACTAGCATTCACTAATGATCTTCTTTCAATGGATAAAGACCAACTACCCTCTTACAACTCTTTCTCCTTTTCACAGGTTTAGGAGATAACCTTTACAAGTTTCACACCTCTCTTAAAATGATCACAAAACTTAAGGAAGAGGAGGACACTCATCACTTTTTCAATACGTTTACCATTCAAAATCTCAAAACATTTATTTATTTTTCATGCTCTTTCAGGAAAGAGTACGGTATTTATAAGCTTTAATGACTTAAAAAATGGAGCTAAAAAAAATCTTATCCTTGATTTTTTGGGTATTGGCGATACCACTGTCATTATTGGGCGGCACCATCGTTTGCCAAATTGACAACTAGTGATGTTATCACCTGTTAGTCTAATACTGAGTGGTACCACCGTCTGATACTGTCTAGGAGACTATGTCTAGGTGGTACCATCGCTAGTTTGGGCAATACCACCGCCCAAATAGCCTGGGAGGTTGAGCCTCAAGTGGTGCCACCGCTTGGGCCAGCTAAGAGTCATCGAATGAGCCTTCCACTTGGCCAAAAACAACCCTAACTAAGACTCAATTGGCTCCTAATTGAGTTAGTAGGGTTACTTCCCAAACTAACTCAAATTGATACCTAACTATGATAATTAAGGTTAAAACAATTCAATACAAGCAATCTCAGTTATCCGACATGTCAATTATTCATCCGAACTTCTGGTAAACTTCCGGTGAACTCCTAACGAACTCCCGGCTAGCTTTCGGCACATTGTTTGAACCTTTGGTGTAATACCCGATTTATCCATTCTTGGTGCATTATTCGATTCTTCTGGTCCGATGCTCGATCTTTAGTTCTGGCCCAACGTTTGATTCTTTAATTATTTTACCCTTTTATGATCGAAGTTAGCCCTGCATCACTTTTCTTAAACAATACATTAGATTGTAAACTCATCGATTGATTTCAATATTATTAAAATCTAGGATTCAACAGAAACAAAATAAATTTTGTAAAATAAGATAGAACAAAAACGAACTCCAAAAGGACATAATCATTTGCTACGAATGTAAGAAATCGGGATACTTCAAAAGTGAATATCCTCAATTAAAGAAGAATAAGCTACCAAAGAAAGAAAAAACACTCAAGGTGACTTGGGATGAATCGAGCTCATCCAAAGACGAGGAGCAAACCAATGAAGGTGAGGTGGCGAACTAATGACTCTTAATGATGAGGTAAGTGACTCAATCGAATCTCATTTATCTTATGATGAATTACTTAATACTTTTAATGATTTATATAATGAATGTATGCTGGTTGGTAAGAAATATAAGTTGTTAAAAAATTCTCTTGCTAGTGAATTTGAAAAATTAAAAAATAAGCATGATAATTTCATGTTAACTTCTTGCACAAAGTGTGAAGAGTTAGATTCACTTAAGAAGGAAAATATTTTACTAAAATAAACACTAGAAAAATTTAAAATTAGTAATAAATCCTTAAACATGATTATTATTAATAGGGGTCATATTCATAGAAAGGAAGGAATCAGCTTTGTGAGTAGTAATACTCAATAAAAGCCAACTTTATTTGTTAAAGGACCCACACTACCTGTCCTCCCTAGAATTAAATATAATTTTTATCGAAGATGTGGACATTATGCTTATAAATATCCATTTAAAAAATATAGCTCACATAAATTAGTTTAAGTTCCTAAAGGAATAATAAATAACCCATTGCCAATAGTCAAGATAAGTAGATAGAGATCCAAAGTTAAATGGGTACCTAAAGTGAACCCCTTTTTCGTATAGATATGTCTATAATCAAAAGCTATGAGCAAGAGATGGTACCATGATAATAGATGCTCAAGACATATAATCAAAGATTCAACACACTTCTCTAAGCTCACTAGTCAAGATAAATAATATATCACCTTTGAAGACAACAACAATGCTAATCATAAATGCCCTACAAGCCAATCACATAAGTGATGACATGTGTGACATAATACATATTCTTTTTGCTCATTATATTATTTGATATTTTATCATTTTATATTACTTGTTGCATATATGTATATATATATATTGTGATGTACTATATACTACCATGATGAGATCTATGTAATGGAAATCAGATCATGATGAGATCACGATAATAAGACCGCTTCACCTTTAAATATAGACCATAAATAATATTTATCATAAGTCACTAGAGAGGGATATCGAGATAATCAAACAAACTAGTGTACTATATACTGTACATATAATGGAGGCAGTTGGTATCATAGTTGTTCATGTAGGGACATTAGGGATACAATATAGGTGCTTATTGGAGAATGAGTTTACTGATTGATCAACTCACGGAATGTTGGATGGTTGATGATGCCTTATTGTCAGATAACGATTCCGTAGTCCCAATAGTATATATGATCCTTAGAGTTGAGACATCAAGGATGTCCTGCATTAGTACAACATTCTTTGATACCCAACTTATATGCCTAAAAGTTTCAGATCTAGCATAGCCAATTATTGGGAGTGGTAGCCAACTTACGAAGACTCTTGAATGTCGAGAAATATCACGTGTTCTTACTTAAACAAATCCTTAGCCAGAGTCATTCGGATTAAGAGAGAAAGAGTACTTTGGGAGAATCCGATTAGAGCGAGACTCGAGTAGAAACTGTATAAGTTTGACAACACCATGCCCGGTATATGGTCTTTAGGATATTAGATAGATGAGAGACTATAGGTACATAGTAACTAAGGACAAACATGTCCATGAGATTGAATTCTCGTATATCGTCTAAGGACTGTGGTGTAGTGGCATAGTACATCCGCAGTTGATAAGTCGAGTGAATTATTATAAAGATAACAATTCACTGAGCCAGAGAAAGTTCTGACAAGTATGACTTATGACCAGATTGATATTGGGTCTAGAGGGTCACACATATATAGTAGACATTGCAATGAGTAAAAGTTTGGATATAAGATATTTGTTAGAACCCAAATCTTATTAGATATCTAATAAGCCCTTAAATTATTGGATTATATATATGAGATCCAATAAAAGCCAATGAGAGATTATTATATAGGGATCCACTAATCTAGGAGGCTTGAGCAGTTGAATAAAGGGAATCAAAGTTGATATGGGTCCTTTATAAATAGAAGGGAATCAAAGGTTCATAGGTTAGAACTTCTCTTGGTTGTCACATCCTATTCTCCTCTTCCCTTCTCCTCCTCAAATAGCAGGCTTAGAGATTTGAGAAGCGTCGTTGCAGCCCTGTTGTGTGGATCACCGCTAGAGAGAAGGATGCTTGACGATGAATTGTTGTATGAATCTATAAAGATTATAGGATATACGATCTTCCTAGGTAACATAATATTTCATATGTAGTTTTCGATTTTACAGATTTTATGCACTAATCTTCGCATGATGATGAAAATAATTTATAAAAAATTTGAGGATTTTTTTTTTATTCTTCCACTGCATATGTGATGTCGCTCCTAGAATTCCCTATAGTAGTGTTAGAGCCAGGTTATTCATGTGAAAGATTGATTTTGGATGGGTATACAATACACCAGTTTGTCCGATTATCTCAATGTCCCTCTCGAGTAACCTATGACTAATATTATTTAGGGTCTATGTTTAAAGGTAAATCGATCTCATTATCGTGATCTCATCATGATTTGATTACCATTGTAGAGATCCTTATTATATATATATATATATATATATATATATATATATATATATATATAATATAAAGTGATAAAATATCAAATAATATAATAAGTAAAAAGAATGTGTATCATGTTATACGTACTATCACTTACGTGATTGGCTTGCAGGGCACCTATGACTAACAACTCCAAGTCAAGCACATTTCGATACGAATTTTTTTATCGAACGAAAGTTTTTCAAAACTAATGATTTTATCGACAACACTAATTCACCTTGCCTCAGTGTTGAAACATTCCTAACATATATGCCCTCGAGAGACTTGACCAAGCATACCATGTCCTCAGGTCATATCTCTATATCATAGGCAAGATATCGAATCATAATATAAGTGAGCCTCGAGAGACTCAACCAACTCAACCTACGTCGAGATTCGATTTCTTTCTATAATGATTGAAGGCCACGTGGGTAAATCTAATTGTCTCACGCATACCGACTTAATATTATCATAGGAGAGGATTTTGATTTAATCTCTTAATATAACGCGTCACACATATATATATATATTTATATTATATATAAATATATATACTTATCTAGTGGATGTATAACAATCACATGCATAGACACCCCAAATGATCATAGACCATAACTTAAAATGATCAGACCCAAGCCAATAGGCTCAATCACTTACACCATGATCTATGTGTGCATCGACGCATCTCCATGCCCGGTAATCATCTATCTCATCATCGTCGAATCTGCTGGCACCTCGGCGCATCTCTATGCATTATGATCGTCCGAATCGATCTTAAGGGTCCTACTGTCACCTCTAGGCTTCCGTTGTGCCTCTTCATGTAATTCCAATATAATTACAAATATGTAGGCCCGATAATGAACAAAAATATGAAGACTCATAGGCTTC